>NW_015386612.1:409528-444813 GCF_001527695.2 Protobothrops mucrosquamatus | reverse complement strand
TTCCTGAGGTGGACCTCAAATAGATGGAAAGGCTAAGCTGCAAAGATGGGAATAAGTTGAGAAGACATTGCATTCGTATCTAACTAGTGTTTCTGTGCATGTGTGTGTGTGTGGGTACATACACCCTTCTATTTTTTAAATTCAGCTTGGAAGGTCCATATAAAATGCTTGAATTCCTGATGGTCCTAGCATTATTCAGACATAATTGGATGGAATCTTTATGGCTCGGCTTTTGTATACTTCTTAAATCTGCTTCCAAATAAATCTCATTTTTAGTTTTATTACTCTGAGATCCAATGACATAATGAAGCCTTCAGTCTTTCTGAATGGTTGCCAAGGAGAATGCAGTCACTGTCTGACCTGAAAATCTGTCTTGAGTTCATTTGTTTTTTGTGGCAGTTCATGTTGTATGTCTGTGCATGCAGCACCTCTAGTGACATATACAGTTTACTTGTAGCCATAATTATCCACATCGCCATTCCTATGTAGAAACTGTTATTCCCTTTGCTTTGATTTTCTAGACAATTGAATGCTGGTCTAGTGCTTGGTCTCAATTATATATGATTTCTCCATAAATGTTAGTTGCATGAGCTCTTTTTTGGTGTTGCTACCCCAAGCTAATCTTTACACTGTTTCCTCCCTCCATCCATTCATCCATTAATCTTTCATCCTCAAAGTTCTTTCTGGATCCTTCTGCTGGTTGCCTTGCTTTGTTTCAGTTTTAACCTACAGTTTCTTCTGTTGCTTTTGGCCATGATTTGAAAAAAGACTGAAATCTGGTGTTGGCATGATAGCTTAAAGAAAGTATCTTATTTGAGCTTAATGCAATCCTTTGGTTCTCCTTGCATCTTAAGAAGCTGGTTACTCTATGGCCATTCTCTCTATCTGGATCTTTTCAGGTGTTCTTACTGCCCTGGATTGCAACTGTTCATCTACAGGCCCGATCAATATAGAAGGCTCGACATATCTCGTTCCAACTTCTGAGTCTTTCTCTTCCATTGCAGACCAGCTGGACAGCAGGAAGACAGCTGTCAGCATTCTCCAGCTACTAAGGCTTCCTGATACTACTCAAATTCTTAGTGGGTTAGAGAGAAATACCAGGTCTAGGGTGTCTAGAAGCACTGATAAAAGCCAAGAAATCACTGAAAGCATGGATTTCGGGGCTGGCATTGATGTCATATTACCATCACCATCATCGCCTTCTCTTTCTATCCAGAAACATTTGGAATCCATGGAGACCAGATCTCCCTCCCTGGATTCCAGAACTGGTGAAAGCCAGAAAAGATCTGATGAAATAGCTTCTCAGCATCTCCCTCTCTCTGACTTAGCCAAGTCATTTCTCAATCAGCAATGGTTTGAGATAAAAGAAAAAACTGAGGCCACTCCAGGACTCGCATCTGATCAGGATATCACTGTTGCCAGCAGTGCTTTCAGCTTAACTCTGACATCATCTTTCAATTTGGAGCAAATAGACAGCTCTAGTGTGCCCCCCAGTGGCAGTCCCCATGCCCTGGGCCACAAAGATCCTGTCTCTGCAACACAAGATCCTTCTAACTTTGTGGTCACCACAGAGAATTCCTCACCCCCCAAACAAATACTCCTGGGGAAAGCAAAGCAAAGTAGCAGAGGTAGTACCTCCAAAGCACTGCAAAACGCTCAGCTGCGAGAGAGACGAGAAGAGGGTCTGGCCAAGGACAGGGAATTGGAGGATAGCCTGCTGGGACCCAGCTTTGATCTGAACTTCATTCCTCCGAACGCAGAGAAGCACACCAAGAAGTCAGAGCCCAGAAATATCCAAGGGACGTCTGTGACATATGTGGTGATACCCAGTGTCTTGGGAATCCTGCTAGCCCTGGGTGGCCTGCTGTTCTACTTGCATAAGTCCAGGGTAAGGTTGAGTCCTGCCTTAACAAATGTACATCTACATTCCTTTCCTCTTTCTCTTGGTGGCAAATTTGAGGCACAGAGTTTCCTAAAGATGGTAACATAGAACTGTCATTTAGAAAGAAGTGTAGCTTCTTGGCAAAATACATGCTTTGCAGGTTCAATCCTTGCCATCTCAAGATAAGTCTGGAAAACCAATAGTGCTAGGTACGAGCAACAATGTTAGATGCAAAATAGTTCTTGTGTCCCTCAGCAAAAACACTTTCCTTGCTTTTACATTAAGTATTTCCTGCAACTCATCTTACATTTTTTTTTCTGTTGTAAAATACCTTCCTTCTCCTTTTGTTTTCATTGAGATGCAAAATAATAATAATTATAGCTAGGTTTGTAGGGTACATCTTATCTCATGCATGCCTTGCAGTGGTAACTCTGTCGTGGGCCACCTTCAATCCTAGAGCGTCCTACACCACAAGATGCAAGCATTGCTTAAGGCAGACTACTCCCCATGCTGCCCAGCACCACAACTCAACTTCTTAAAAGTCCTTGGCTGTAAAAGTATGGTGCTTAGAACTGATGCCGCTGATGAGTGGGAAGCGCATCCTGTGATTCATCTTTTGATTCTTAGAATTGGGATAGGGTTGGAAATTGTTACTAAGTAACTTGAAAGTCTTATAGAACTGAAGAAAAATTATAAATACAATAAATATTCCTCCAGATTGAACAAGAGAAGATATAGTTGCATGTTAGAGACAATGTTGACCTGCACTGGTATTAAACGAGTTGCATGTGTCATTACTTCATACATTATTTAGAAGAACTGCTTCATAGGAAGAGTAAGCAAGTTATCTATTGATTTGTTGCGCTGGCACAGTCTGTCTTCCAAGGCTGAAATCTGTTTCTGCTTATTTCACAAACAGTTTGCATAATTAAAGAAAAAAAGGGACATATTCAAGGACTGGCTTTGATTATGCAGGAGCAGCCATAACTACCTTTTTCTTAACGCTATAATTTATCACTGTACATAAAGAGAGGGAGTCATATTGAAAAACCTGGAAGTAGTGATGGTAGAATCTAATGTTGGGCTTGACACCTAGCCTAAAAGGCACTCTTTATCTTTAAATGGCATGCCAAGAAACTACACTCTGAAAGTGTGCCGAGCAAAATTAAACTTGATTTAAAAGTTGGTATATGCCCAGTAGTATGGATGCCTTCCATATGCAAAGACAACTGTTATGTTTGTTGGTAGCACTCAAACCACAGTAGAACTGTTTTCTTGGAGTAGTTTTCAATTTTCCATTTCCTCTTGGGATAGCCACAGCTTTTAGTTGGAAGTCCAGTGCCAATTATACCAGCAGCAATTCAATCTGCTTATGGTTCATTCAAATCAGGATTCTCTGTTCCACTACCCAATTCTTATTTTCTTTCATACAGATCCTAAGAAAGAGGCAGACACAGCAGATGGGGAATAATGTAGAAAGAACAGAAGAACAAAGGTAAGAAACTAGAAGATCATGAAACCTGCCTGTATAACTAGATTTTCTAAGCTGTTAGCCTCTTTCTATTTTAGATCAGTCATTCCTGACATATAGATCCTCTATTTCTTGCTATGTATTTCAGGTTCTTATGTTTAAACTCACTGAATTGCCCCTCAGGAAAACAAAGGTCTTAAATGTACTCCTGTGGGATAGAATCTGTTGGGCCACTGTGTGAATGTACCCGCTGATCACTTCCAAATGCGTTGGGCTACAAATTGAAAGCCACCAGGTCATAGAAAGTTGTACAAAATATTGACTAGTAAATCATCACAGTTCTTCCTCTTTGTCTTGAAGTTAAGATTCCTGTTCTTTTTTTGTAGATCATTGAGTGGAGGGGAGGGACACTTGGAGTTGCAGATTCAAAGGGAGGTATGAGGTAGGTTATCTTTTTTAATTTTCTCAGAGGAAAATAAGTTTTTGGGAGGAGTTATTATGTTGCCTGTCTTACAATAGTTACACCATACATTTGCATAAACTTGGTGAGCAGTTTTGAATATAGTTTGCTATGAATACTAAATGCTAGGGCCAGAAAGGAGAATACTACTGACTTGTCAAGAATTTTAGAATTTTAGATATATTTTGGAAACAAGATACTGGATTAGTCAAGCCTTAGCAGATGCCCAAGAATTAACTGGATGCCGATGGGCACATGCAACCTGCTACCTCCTTTCTACATAGATACAGATTTCCTGTAAACTATAAGTAGGTGCTATGGAATGTAGCTATGTCCTTAGGGGTAGCAGCAGCAGATAGACATCAACTTACAATCCATTCTTAGTCTGAAAAAAAAATCTGCATTCTTATGGGACTGCATTTTCTGAGGTCAAAGGTCATGCATGAGAACTGAAGTTGGATCTTTGCATATGTCTTAGCAAAAGTTACTAAGTGATTTGTAATAAAATAATGGCCTGTATTTCACCTCTTAAACTCATTGACACTTTTGAATTAAACAGTGATGGCTCTTCATGTCTTCTTATTTCCAGTTGCACCATTCCCTCTGAAATGAGAAACTGCCTGGGGTTTTGGACTGAAAGCCCCACTTTCAAAGTACAGTTCTGTTGCTATTATTGGGAGAAATTGCACAAAGGAAACTCTGGAACTAAAGCCACAGCAGTACTTTTCCATGAAGATTGTTTTTATACTTTTTTTTTAATGGGAAGGAATTTATCAGGAAATGGACGCTATTTATTTCTGGTAGCCAAGATTGGTATTCATTATACAAGTTGCCTTTTTTCTACCATTCAGCCAACAAACTGGAGCTTGGTCTGCAAAATCCCTTGTATGATGGAGATGGTCTAAGAACTACTGTGCCTATTCCATTCTGAAGGGGAACAGATGATATCGTTTTCAGATCTGTTAAATATGGATTCTGCAGTTTGAACAGCCATGCTAAACATGAATGAAAATTATCTGCTTCTTTTAGAGCTTCTGGCCTCTTCTGGCTGAAGACTTCTGGCTGAAGACTTCAGGACCTCAGCCTCATGCCAGCTATTAATTTTTTAGGCACTTTGTTCATCTCTTAAGCTTGTAGGTTGTAAAGTACAGTTCTGTGCATAACCCCATCCAGTTAGCACTCTATATAATCTAACACACTGTTCAGAGAAAGTTGCTATCTACTTTTCCAGGAGCTTACGGTTTTATTCCCAGAATCCATTTTTAACTCTATCATACAAAATGAGAGATGTTTTTAGCCTTAAATTTTAACTTACTAATAAAATAGATTTTACTTAGTTTTTAGGACAAGCCAAAAAATAAGTACCTTTCCATACTACACAAGATAATGTGCTGGGTACCAGCTAGCACGGTTTTAAAACAGAGCTGTGGTTTTTCCTTTATATATTAATCTGTTTTAATCAGTGATAAATGGAGGCTCCCTGTTCAGAGGCAAGTGTGCTTCTGAATGCCAATTGCTGGGTAGGTAATAAAGAATATGAAGGAGCATTGGCTTGTGGGGTTTCCTAAGAGTCTTCCAGTTAGCAGCTATTGAATGAAGCAACTGGCCTTTTGTAAGTAGAATTTAGCCATGGAATATTTATCTTTTTGAGCCTTGTATTTTATCACTGGTACAAGTCACCAGCTGATGTACTCATGGAACGGGACTCAAGTTGTATTGAGAATTAGCCTTGTTTCGTTTGCTTCCCTTGCCATTATAGGAAGTATTATGGAGGCACTGTTAACTGGGGGCACTGGTAAGAGATGCCCAGGAACCATTTTTCCCCTGAAATGTTTTCAGGTGTAAGTGGAACTATGTTTGAAATGTAGCTGTGCTGAATTGCTGTTTAGATTTTCTGTCTTCTCGACCTCATCACCACCACAAAGAAATTCTGCAGCAAAACAAACATGTCTGCATGTAAAAGTCCCAAGTATGGGCATGCTCCCACAAGTCCTATGCCTTTGGGGCATCCGTCTTTGTTTTTTTCCATCAGGTCAAGGTGTCCCTCAAAATACTTTCCAACCTACTTTTTACTTTAGTAGATCTGTGTTCCCATAATATTTTGCCCAACAGATGTAAAATAAGAATGTGCTTGCATGGAAGGCATGGAGTAAGATTGGGGGGTCTTTAACCCCTTCTTTTGCTTGCTGATTCTTTCCTGCAAGTAGGTTGCCTGGCTATATCCTTCAGTATTAGAGCTTGGCTGCAGAAACAAACTCAAATTCTTCTTTGTAAATGTATCCCTAGTCTTTAAAGGAGGCAGCATGGTTTCTTTTATTCATTGTTTGTACCTGCAAAGTCTAGACATTTTCTTTAGTAGAGCAACAAAATCATGAGGTTGAGAGCTCTGTGTTTGTCTTGAAATAAGTAGCTCTGCCTCTTAAGCTTTAGACTCAGGATCTCATAGATAAGGATTTGTCCAGGATGTAAACCCCCTCATTCTTTTTTCCATGTTGTAGTGGAGAGTTGAGCTATAACAAGCGAATGGGAGCTGCATATTTACAGCCATATTTTGAAGTGAAGCAAAGCGAAATGTTGCACTTTCTATGCTTAAGATGTTTTTTGTTTCGTTTTTGAGAACATTCCAGTTCTACATTCTGGCCTTGTGCTTCATTTCAACCCAAGTGCTTTCCTTTTTCCCCCTCTAGCTGACATTTTGCCCTTCCCTATTTCAGCAAGGCAGGTGATGGTTCTGAGCTGGTCTCTGGGAATGCTGCTGCCGTTGCTGCTTGAAAGTTAATGAACCAGATCAACGTTGATAGACTTTGTTTTTTTTTTTAGAGGAGGATATGGATGTAACAAATCAGGCTCTGTGAGGAATGATTGTTAAACAATGCATTGTTAGTTGCTTTATTGATGTGAGCAGGCCTCAGTTTCAATAGTGTCCAGTGTGCTGGTGAATGATATTTTGCAATATATGTAGGTGTAATATTCTGAGCCATAGGAGGGGGGATGTTATTCAGTTTGAGGTATTGGCCTAGCTCAGGGGTAGGCAACCTTGGCTCTTTTATGACTCATGGACCTCAACTCCCAGAATTCCTGAGCCAGCCATTCTGGGAGTTGAAGTCCATGAGTCATAAAAGAGCCAAGGTTGCCTACTCCTGGTCTAGCTAATTAAATATAGGTCTAGCTAATCCAATAATTTCTACCCTATGCTAGGATTTGTCTGATTCAAGAAGCTGTTGGAAGAAGGGAGCTTGATGAAATATCATTTGATTGCTGTATTTTTTTAAAAAAAATTCCAGACCAGTTTTAACTGCTTAAACTCATAAAGAATTACATTGCAAACACTGGCAAGCTCCTTTTTTAATTTTAATTGCAAGTAGGACTTAACGGAAGTTTTGAGATTTAAGCATTAGCAGGGGTTTTGTATATAAGTCATTGAGCCATAGCTCAGGATTAGCTCTGTCTTGATTCCAAGGAAGATCCAGTCCCCCCCCCCCCTTTGGGCCAGGTGTATCATTGCGTTTGGATGCAGCAGTTGAATTGCTCCATCTTAAGCACTTGCTTGCTGGCACAGTACATGTTTAGTATTAAAGTCAGATCTTAAGAACCACATGTCCATGTCTTTTTTAAAGTTGCTTTTTTAAGAGAGTTGCAATTCTGGTTCAAACTGTGTTCTTTTTAATAAATAAATATATATATATATATATTACAAACAAATATTTTATATAATTTTTTAATGTCAAATGTTTATTTAAAAATAGAAAATGATGTATTTAATAAACACTTTTAAAAGCTTTCTATGCTTTTTGCTTAATTCTGAATAATGATTGAGATGTACCTAGGACTATATTTATCCAAATTATGTCTGCTGGGGATTTGGGGATGACTTACAGGTAATTCGTAACCATTTAGAATAGAGATTTCTAGTGGGCAGAAAGGTAGACGGCTCAGTCTTAAACAAAAAAATTGACTAGTCCACCTAATTATAAATATGGCAGTGGCCTCATAGCTGGATGTCCAATTTAGATATCCAGAGGCCGTTGGTCCTAAGGATAGGAACAGTGGAGTTTTTGGTGCTCTGAGCTTGGTTGAACTAAGTGAAATAGATTACGTAGTTGGGTAGTCAAATGTCTGCAAGCAAACAACCAAGCTCAGAGGACACCAAAAACTCCAAGCTGTATTGAGCTACAGTATTCTCTTCTATTGGATTGATCTCGGGATTAATCAAACAAAATATAGCACACAGGGTGAATCATTGTGTATCTTTTATTCTTAATAATAAAAGGATTTCAGCAAATAACAGGTGGGCCTACAATTCTGTCCTTCCTCTTGTCTTCTTTCAAAGAAAACTGAGAAAGCTGTGATCCAATGTGTACAATTACAGACTTGCCTGCTGGCAATAGTACTGTTAGTGCTATAAGAACCATGTGTGCATAACAGTAACCACTACATTCCCCAAAGAATTAATCAAGGGCTTCAGCTACACTTGGTAGACAACTGACGTTAGGAGTGCTTGATTATTTTTTCTTGTGTCTTTAGTTCCTTCTCTTTTATATATCTGCGCAAAGAAGAAAATATTTGATCTTTTTTTAGTTAAGTCTGCAGGATAGATAGATCCCACACTGTCATACTGTTTGCATAGCAATTCCTTACGCTAATTCCTCTTTAGTGCTCTTGAATCATCCTGGAACCAGCGCCTTTTCTACTTTCTACAGTCCAAGATTACTTAATTCCACCTTTGTTTGCTAGCCATTTTTAATTTTTTTCTTCAATTCAGCTCCCACTTGCCAGCTTCTTAGGCCATTTCATCTCTTCCCCCTCTGTGAAAAATTTTTTTTTGTACAAATTCTTTATTCTTTTTCCAGATTCAGATATCGGCCACAAACACAGATTGTCACGTGACAAGAGGGCAGATGGTGTTTATCTCCTTTGTTCTGTCACATGGACTCTTGAGATTAGTTCTGCAACTATAGGCTGGATCCCTGACCTTCCGATTTGGTGAAATGTTGGTCAGGGTTTTATCAACTTACTTGATAAGACTGACAGATTCTACAGTATGTGTGGTCTGCCATTTTTTTAAAATTTAATCAATTGCTCAGAAAAAGCTGCAACAGGAAAGAGATACTATCTCAGCCTTGTACATATTTGGGGAGAAATGTCAGCATACTTAAGATGATAATCTTTGCTTAAGATACTAGATCGTCCTACTGATAGATGGAATTTATATACT
Organism: Protobothrops mucrosquamatus; assembly: GCF_001527695.2. Taxonomy (NCBI): domain Eukaryota; kingdom Metazoa; phylum Chordata; class Lepidosauria; order Squamata; family Viperidae; genus Protobothrops; species Protobothrops mucrosquamatus. The sequence continues at coordinate 435,785 of NW_015386612.1, read as the reverse complement.
ATTTGGTGCAGCAGCTCAGAGGATGTTACATTTTTTAAACCCTAGGACACTAGCATATACAAGTGGGATATTTAATATTGAGAAATACTATAAGGAAGGTGTGGTCCTCTAAATGTTGCTTATTACAAATATTAGCAACTGTTTTAGTTAGGAATCTTGGGAACTGTATTTTGACAGCAGTAAAAGATGCAAGGCTGCTTCTACCATAAAAATAAATCTATAGTAAAATGCAACCTAAACACGTGAAGCAAAAGAAGTCAATTTGATGCAGGTAACAAGTTTGTGATGCTGAGAGACCTTTGGGGATTTGGGCAGAATCAGAACGACATTTCTGTGCATAAAGTAACTACTTAGATTTAGTTTTTGAAAAGCCTCAAAATTATGGAAATGTGCAGAATATTCTAAATATTTCTTTTTTAAAAAATCAAACAGATAAAAGGGTTTTCTCAGATAGAAGCTCTGCACAAAGGAAACGAGATGGGTGCACACAATCAAATAAGTGGGATGGGAAAAGTCTTTTGGTATTTCTCTTTTCACTGGTAAGCACCAGCAATTCCACATGTTTTGCAGTGTATAGAAATGATTCTAACAACTCAGTCACAGGTTGCAAAGATGAGTTGTGGAAGAGAAAAAATTTGATAATGTTCGGATGAAGGTGCTTGGCCATTTCTCCAGCACCGACATACAACATCTTTATAATATCAACTATCACTTCAATGGTACAAAACCTGTCTTCGTTACTATTCTTTTGGCACTATTATAGCTGGATGATTCTACAAGATGGTCCAAGTTGCTAGAGGCAAATGACCTCAGGGAATTTGAAAGAAATGTGTGGTTTTTATTTTTCTCTTCATTTCTCTCTTATACACATATATACACTTAAAGCCGTGCTGTGCCTCAGATTCAAAGGGCAAAGATGCTTTGAAACATGCAGGAGCCCTCATGAGATTATCTGTTGGAAACTCCTTAAACCACAGTGCTTTTTTCCTGGGATTTTGTTCTTACCCTCTGGAGTTGCAATATGTTCCCGAGAAAAGATATGTTGATTTATCTGATCACTACCTTGGTGACATCTCACTTTTATCTGATCATTACCTTGGTGGTATCTCTCCCCCCCTCCGCCCAAGGTAATTCCCACATACCATTAAAAAGAGATGACAAAGAGATCCTACCTTATTCAACCTGTTTTACAGCTACTTTGGCAATAACAGCATATTGTTGCTGCACTTCCAAGAACAAGGCTGCATGTGTCCCCAAGAAAACTAGTTGCGTGGCTTTCGGGCTTTCTGAGGCAGAAAGCCCCAAACGCGTAAGGATACCATCTTAAAATAGTATTAGTTTAAGGAAATGAACAAAGTCCACCAAACATTGCTACTTGAAAACAGAAAAGAAACCAAGATATGGTCCCACTTATTTGTAATAGTGGCCCTACTCACTTTAGACCCAACATCAAAAAGTTGAATGCCCTATCGTAACAGGAATTCTCTGTTTGGGATGCCAACCAATCAATAAATCAGTCCGTTTTCCATAATATTGTGCTCCCTCTTATTTCTCTCTTCACCACTAATTTTAATATATTTGTTTTCCAGTTTATCTTTTTTTAAAAAAATAAATAAATCTGCAAATCCCTCCAAGTATATCCTTTTCTTGCTCTGTCAGTAGCAAATACTAAACAATTTGTAACTTGCTATTGGAAACACTGTGGGAATTATTTATTGCAAAACAATTATTACAATTTACTATCGTAACTTGTCCCATTCAAAAACTCCAAACCCTAACAAATAACACAATAACCAAAATAAAATTTCAAATAACTAAAATTAAATCTATTTTTAAAAAGGTAAAGATAATAATACCACTTAACCAAATGAAAAGTTAAAAACTTTTTCCAAATGTCTACTGGAAAAGGAGAGTTTTCCTTATGTCCTGAAAGTTTTTGTGATGTTGCCTGTTTTAGAAGTGGCAGCCATTTTTATGTCTTACCTGCATTTTAAAAAAAAGCAAATAAACAAATAAATGCAGAATTTCATCTACTAAACTTCAATATGTCAAAACTCTGTAATGTTATCTCCATCACACTAGCTGAGGTAGTGCTATTGTTTAATACAGTCATTAAAAATAGAAAGATTTCCAAACCTAGAATATATGTGCTTCATTGTACTCATTTCTAAGAGCTATGATTTATATAAAAGAGAAATATGTTTTCAGGTAATACTTTTAAAAGATCCTGTTTTGGTTAGGTTAATAGAAGTTATAGTAGAAGAGAGTTTAAAAAGAAAACAAGAACTGTAGATCAGGTTACTCCAGATAAATGCTGGGAACTCAGAACTGCTGATGATCTTTGGGAAATTAGCATAGTTGCATTCGCTAATATCCTGAAGCACACCTTGTAGATCTGGGTGATAAGACCCAGTCCAAATTTGGTGAACACTACAAATATTTTAGACTTCAGAAGCAGTTCCAAAACAAACTCTACCCAAGAAGAAATGAAAAATAAGTGGTGGTTAGGCTCAATTACTGTAACTCCATATAATAAGAAATCAATGTATAGGGATGTTAATCTCAATTCTTTCTGCAATGAAGTATGATACAAAGGTTATCTGTTTGACCTTTTTAATAGCCATTTCTTACTGTACAAAGTCAGGTAATAGATAAGGTTGTTAAGAAAAGCACATATGAATTGCAAATATATTTGTTATTACGACACAAGAGAGCTTAAGCAATTCTCAGCTTGGTGCCAGGAGTTAGATGATTGAAATTCTCCCAAAGCATCTCTGCCACCAAGACGCCAGTCCTCAATCATCTTTAAAAGCCCGTTTTTTCTGCAAGGGAAATGCAAGCATGTCAGCAATTCTGGAACTGTAGTAATTCCCCATTCCCAGCCCTAAGCGTGGTTGCATGTTACTGATGGCTAGGAGAGACAACAGTTCTCTTCCAGAGAAGTACCAGCATCCGAATGTTGAACCTCTAATGGAATGACAATTAAAAGACAAGAATAGCTGGATTACATTTGGGAGCAAGTTGCAGAAATATAGCTACAGATGGGAAAATTGAACAAGAAATGCCACAAGAGGTTTTCTCTCTTTTCCTCCCTTCCTCCCTTCCTCTTGCTCATATCTATGTAGTATTATTTCTCCTTCTTTCTTTCCTTCTCATCTAAATGCCTGAGTCCAATTCTATCCTGTTCTTTTCGTTTGTTTGTTTTTTCTATTTTGCTGTTTCTCATGGAAGGGCAGAAGTCAATGTTTTCCAGTGTGTGTGTGTATTGACAAATTCCTATGTGCAAGATGGCTTAGCAGGTACGTGAGAGAATGGTTGATAAATTCAAGTAGGAGATCAATTTATTTTATCAATGGAATGTTACTTTTATGGCCAATTGTAATAGTATGTTGGGCATGTCCTTGAGGGACAGTAGGAAGAACCACAAAGCAAGCAACAGTCAGGTAAAAGGCAGCTGAGCCTGCTGAAGGAATGGGGGCACAGCAAATATCTCGGAAAGGACCCCCCCCCCTAGTTTCTGTGGCTGTAAAGGTGAGGGAGGAGAGACATGTACTTTCGGATGTGCAAGACTCTGCTAATGTAACCCTACAATAAAGATAGAACTAGTACTTCCAGATATTCTTCTTGTCTGGACTATTGCACAAGTCTGCAGCAATTCATTTTAATCAGATGTTATATATCCAATACAGCTGGTGGCTGCACTGGATGACCCTGTGTAGGCTTAAGAACAGTGCTTAGATTGGAAAGTACCAGAGGACTACCTTCAGGCTGGAAGGAAAATTAAAGAAACACACCTCAAAAGAAAGCAGTAACTGTCCTCTTGCTAAGAAAATTGCACGGGCATACCCAGGCAGTTACCAGGAGTAGACTCAAAAGATTAATCATTTTATTAGTTTTATTAGTCAATAATCAATTTTATTTATTTATTAAATTTATTTGCTGCCCATCTTGTATCAAAATGGCTCTGGGCAACTTACAGCATTAAAACATTAAAATCCTAACAGATAAATATTTTTAAAATGATAAAAGTGGAAAACACAATCGAAATAAAATTAAAGGATGGGGAGGGAGGGAATGGGATGCATGGCTCGGGGAGGTGGGATTGTCTTAATTCGTCAACCACCTCCAGTGTGACGCTCTCCTACTGGGCCCTCAAGCCATCTGGCAGTGGCTCTTGAAGGTCAGAAAGGTGAAAGCCAATCTGAGCCCGGGGGGCGGGCAGATGTTCCAAAGAGCAGTAGCCATGGCAAAGAAGGCCCTTCTCCTGGACCCTACCAGTCAGAATTCCTTGACTGAGGGGGCCCACATATTATCATACTTGGTGAGAATGTCCATTGAGTTGCTAAAGTTAGCTGAGGCTAATTGTTTTAGAAGTATTAGGAAATAAAATACAGTGACATATGTACAGCACAGTCAATTCAAGGACAGTTTATTGTCCATTAGAAAGTAAGTTCTAATAGAACACTTCTGTCTATTCAAATGTCTTTTGATACTTCATCCTCAGGCAGTCTTCTGTAAACCAGAGGGCATATCGGGGGCTGTGCCCGGTGGGAGTCCACATAGTAGGCACAATTTGATCCAAAGCTGCTTCTGCTTCATTCCGAATGGCTTCAGCCAAAGCTTGTATCAAAGCCTCGGAGATAATTCCAATCTCTGAAATGCAGCAGATATCTGGGGGAGCTTATCAAATAGATTCAGCTTTCCTGCAAGAGGTGGAAGATGTGTTCTCCAGTGAACTCCAGGGTCAACAGGGAGTGATTTCTTTATGACAAATAGTAGCCCTGGACTCCAGATCTCTGAAAACACTTATGTGTAATTAATTTAAAGATAAGTAATGTGCTACCATAAATACAGTCATAAAGTAACAGGAAAGCATCTGGATGGACCTTTTCATTTAGCTTTTTGAATTTTTCATCCTGTTGCAAAGAGTGGGCAAAAAGTGGACTGCTTTTGCAAACTAAAGTGGGATTTACGTGAACCTCTAAAGATTGTTCTGTCGATAAGTTCATAATCAAGCATTCACTCTTTCAGATTGCTAGTTCTTAAGATATTCTGGGCTTTATAGGTTAAAACTGAACTATGCACTGAGCTCAGGCAACAATGTACTGCTTACCAACCTAATTTTTATGTGTTGCATCAATTCATTGTGTCAGGTGTTTTGCGAAGCCAATCTCACGTAAATCCCTTGCCACTTTTTTGGGGATAAGCACAGCAGGTTTCGACTGTTTAAAAAATGGGAAAGTTAAAAAATGTGGGAAAGTTTTTATATTTAGGAGAGAAGGATTTTGTTGGGAGTCAACAAAATGGGGCAGGATAATGTAATGGTAAAAGTGTTGAATTAGAATCAGAAGACCTAAGTTCAGTCATGCAATTTATTGGGAGACATTGGGCCAACCTCTTTCTCTCAGATATTGCTATTGCTATGTGGACATCTCTATGTAGAAGATTCACTCTTTATGAAAAGATGGATTAAAATGCAATAAATAAATAAAATATCCCAACTTATCTTTTGCCTGCTGTCCTCTTCTGTTGCCTATAGCCAAGTGGAAAGGCTGCTCAGAGGAATAGAAGGACACAGCCAAACAGCAATGCTAAGTGCTAAGAACAGAGTGCTCCAAGAGAGGGATGCATCTTTAGCGAGTAAAACACACAAATTGCCTCATTCTAGACATTCCTGTTTGGCCAAAACTATATTTTCTGATTTTTTAAAAAAAGATGCTGCGATCATCGCAAATCTTACCTCTTTTTAAATCTGTGTCTATCATTTAAACTTAATTTGTTGAGCGTTCAAAATGTTTTCTTTACGTGTGTTAGGTATTTCAGTTGAGGACTATATTAAAAAGTTACAATTTATATTTAGGAATTTATTCTCATGGACAAAATGTGGTAAGAGAGAAACTGAACTTTCCACAGCAGGGCTTAGTGCTGCCCTGACACCCACCCACAAATTCCTAGCCACAAAGACCTGCTGAACAGCCTTTTTCCATCTGTCAATTGCAGATTAAGATGCTTTCCCGTACGGCAAAAAATTTGGGGAATTCTGCTTTTCCCGTTATGCCTATGTTTGTTTGTAAGCATCCTTGCTGATCTTGATTCATTTACTTTTTCAAATATTTTACATTTAAGTTCTATATCCCAGGTTTCTCCTATCTTCTATCATTCCCTAAAAATGTTGGGGCTGAAAAAAATCCCACCATTTTGGAAAGCATGAAGTTGGAAGGCAGCCATACCCAGTTACCTGCAGAAAACTCATTATATATACACACACACACACACACACACACCTGACTTCTGAACAGACAATTGAGGATTGGCCTGTAATATATTTTGAATAGCTGTGCATACATACTTACCAACGTGTTGTCCTCCTATTTCAGGATCTAAGTCCAAATCTTAACTCTTTAATCTCAAAAGAGGCATCCTAGTGTAATCACTGCTGAAGCCTAACTACTGGTATGTTGTATGTTATACTCTTTCCTGAAAAGCAATTTTATCTTTGTGATGCCAGGTAGACATTTTGTTTGCCCAGACAACAACAATGTAGAATGTTTTATGGCTAAGAGTGTGCATATGTGTTTGTGACTGGATCACAGAATTGTACTGATGCTACTAATTTTATCAGTTCCTTGCACCTATGATTTTTATTTCATTTCTTTTATTGCATGCAGACCTGAGTTTCTGAGTGATGGTTTATACATTTATTAAATGTTGCAAACAGACCAGTCAAAAATAGGCTTGATGTGCAGAGAAGCTAGACCCGCTGATAGATTTTTCTGTTTCCGTGATAGTCATCTCAGCAGATACTGAGCGGCCATGGTGAAGTTTCTGGGAACATAGTACAGTGGCTTCCTTCAGATATTGTCTGTGGCTTTACACTTAGATATGTTTGAAATAAAAATGATTTAGAATGTCCTGTTAACCAACTGATAAAAGTTTTAACAGATGGTGTGATTAGATCTGAGAGTGGAGAAAAACAGTCATGCTCTTGGGTGTTGCTAGGAATTCAGCAATGTCTGAAGATTTCTGTCACAGGAATGGATTGAACTCCATCATCCCATCAAGAATATCCTCCACACACATTAAAATCCAACACTCCCACTCTTTTCTTCCCTTATTGCTTAGCTCTCCAGAAATCTTCTTAGAACTTTTCAGGGGGAATACAGATAAATAAATACTTTGCATTCTCCTAAAGAGGCAGAATTATACTTACTCTCAATTTAGTTAATATGAAATATAGCCAAAGGTTTTTTTTTTTTTAAAGAAATGATTGGCCCTTTCTGCAGACAAAAAGTGGGTTATACAAATTGTACATTATAAAACCAACCTTCCTTAGTGTATACATAGTACAAACACAAATGTTTGTAGTGGCAGAAACTCAAAACAGCTGCCTGGACCCATGCAGATTTTTGGCTGGTCTACATACCAGAGAAAAATGACATCTGAACTCACATTTAATGGAACTAGTGAAAAGTTTATAGAGAAGTAAACCATCTTGTTCCAAGTCCCCATATGAGGCTCTCTGGGCAATGGGAGTACAAAAAGCAAATGTTAAGGTGACCAACCGTCCTCCTTTAGGGAGGACAGTCCTCCTTTTGTGAGTTCTGTCCTCCCTCGAAAAGTGTCCTCCTACATGTCCTCCTTTTCGATATTTGAAGACTAATCTGCAGGGCTTTTTTTTCCCTAATAGAACGCTCAGAACGGCGTTCCGGCACCTTTTTTTGATGGTTTTTTTTCAACTTTTGCATGAGCTGTGCTACTCCCCCTATTGGCTTTTGAAAGCCAATAGGAATTGCTGCTGAGCGCGCCAAAACACCCAGCCGGCAAACTTTGCACATGTAAGTTGTCTGCAGTGAAGGCAAATTGGCAGGAACTTTGCACCCCTCCCTGCTACCCAACTACACCATCTCCTACCTGGAGGAGACTGGAGCGGCGACGCCACGGTAACTTTCTCTTGATCTTCAGCCCTGCAAGGGCAATAATGGCTGTGGGCGCAATAGGCAGGGGCGCCGGGGCTGCTGCGGGCGGGGGTGTGAGGGGCGGCGGTGGCCAGCTGCCCCTGTGCTGAGGGAGCTGTGGGGCCTGCTCTACACGGGGCTGTGCAGGGTGGGCGGTGGTGCTGGCGGGGCGGCTGCAGGCAGGGTGTGTCGATGGCGGGCTGCCCCCCAGGGCCGGAGCCGGTGCAGCTGGTGCTTTGGGAGCCACGGGGCCCGCTCTACACGGCGGGGCAGCAGTGCTGGCGGGGTGGCTGTGGGCGGGGGCGCAGCATGTAAGCATAATTACAATATAAAATGTTATTGTTACAAATGTTTTTTATTATGCATTTATCATATTATAGTGTATTCTGTATTATTGTTGCAATGAATAAAATGTTTCTTTTATTTACGATATATTTTTCTTCAATTTATTTGTGTCCTCCTTTTCATTGTAAAAAAGTTGGTCACCTTACAAATGTAGCACCTTATTTTTGCCCTGCAGAACTGAATACAAGAATTAGAAAGCAATTAAAGGAACAGTGAGCAATACAAATATTGCAAAGAGCACCAAGGAGAAGAATAGTAGTCAAGGAGACTTGGATGATTTTCAGTTAGTGATGAGATGAAAATGGCTCAGAACAGATTTATCAGAACAGAGTGATAGAACTCTGAAGCATATCTAGCACCTCCACATACTTTAAAAAGCTGGCCAAAGCTGGTGATTACGATGTATATCTAATAGTTCTCCTTAATTGCCAACTGGTATGGAATGGAGAAATGCTATTAGATACTATTAGTCTCCTTCCTTCCATATCTGAGTACAAGGGGAAGACAGAGAATTGATGGGTCCGATGCAAGTGTATGGACAAATGCTCATCATCTCAGCTTGTTCCAGCAATAACCTATGGTTCTTCTAAGGACAAACTTGTAATTTCTTTGGTATTACCCTTTCATCTTATCCATTGTCTTCCCCTACCTTCATTTCTATCAACTTTGGCAAGAATAATTGTTTTTTTCTACTACATAATCCAGTGATGGCGAACCTTTTAGAGACCGAGTGCCCAAACTGCAACCCAAAACCCACTTATGCATCGTTGGGTGCCGGGCGGGTGTGGCCCATTGGGTGGGCGTGGCTGCGGTGGTAATGGCAGACTGAGTGGGACTAAAAAGTTCAATCAATCAATTCCAACTTTGCAAGATCTTTTTTTTTCCCCACGAGAAGTTGAAATTGACAGATTGAACTTTTTTTTTTTTTTGCACACGGCAGCGGAGGCCTAAAGCAAAAAGGTTTTATAAAACCCAGCTGAAGGCCTAGAACTGGGGCGACGGCGCGCGTGCTCACAGAGAGGGCTCTGAGTGCCGCCTCTGGCACCTGTGCCATAGGTTCGCCACCACTGACATAATTAATAATAATAATAATAATGATAAAGTTGGAAGTGATCTTGGAGGTCATCTAGTCCAACCCCCTGCTCAGGCAGGAAACCCTATACCATTTCGGACAAATGGCTGTCCAGTTTCTTCTTAAAAACTTCCAGTGTTGGTGCATTCACCGCTTCTGGAGGCAGGTTGTTCCACTGGTTAATTGTTCTAACTGTCAGGAAGTTTCTCCTTAGTTCTAGGTTGCTTCTCTATTTGGTTAGCTTCCACCTGTTGCTCCTTGTCCTGCCTTCAGGCGCTTTGGAAAATAGAGAGAGGAGGGGGGAAGAGAGAGAGAGAGAGAGAGAGAGAGAGAGAGAGAGAGAGAGAGAGAGAGAGAGAGAGAGAGAGAGAGAGACCCTCTTGCATCACATGCCAAAAACAGGTCATTTGAACTTGTCTTCAGCAACTAGATGTCTTTTGATATGGGAATCTCATCATCTGTTATCAAACCCCTCTTTCCATACAGATAGTCCTCTGTAACTGCAACTGAGACTAGAATCTTGGTTGTTGAATGAAGCATTCATTAAGTGAGATACCCATATGTCTGGTTCACTCCATAACAAAGATTCTGTGCCCAGTTGTGGTTGTTAAGCAAGGACTACCTGTACACCTTTATTGGCTACAGTACAGAAGTATGATTTTCCACTTGTTTTCTTCTAGATTTGGTTTTGGAGCCCCTTCCACTAGAGGAGGTAGCTTTCCTCCAACTGCAGAGCCCTACCTGCTCTCATCCCCATTGTGAATTATTTTTAGTTCACCACTTCCCCTTTTGACCCCATCAGCAAGGATGACCCTATCAAGATACCTTCTGTCAGTTTTGATCCAAGGGCCATTGAAGTTACTGAGAAAAGTGTCAAAAGTTGGTAATCCTTTTGGAGTTTAAGAAAGCAACATCAACAAGAAAAAGCATCACGCTCAAGTTTTATCCCAGGCATTTATAGATGCTCTGAAGAGAAGAGCAACACTGCCACCTTAAGGTCAAAGATTAGGCTATTCCAGGGGTCTGCCACCTTGACAACTTTAAGACTTGTGGACTTCAGCTCCCAGAATTCCTCAGCCAGCATAGCTGAAGTCCACAAGTCTTAAAGTTGTCAAGGTGGCAGACCCCTGGAATAGCCCAAAGTCCTAAATTGATTCCTATTAATTTGTGGTTTCAGTGACTCTGCGATCAGTTCAGTTTGGTTTTGTTTTGTTTTTTACTATTTCTCCTTATTCCATTCCCTTATAATCAAAGCATCTTACTCTATGCTTTCTCCGTTATCAGGCCTGAGCCAAAATTTTATGGTAGGTGTATAACTGAGAGAAAGCTCAATTGAACCAATTTTTCAACTTTATTTCAAACACAAAGGCTTAGTAGGATGGTGCTGCAAAACAGGCTTGCCTCTCCCTTCCTAAATAATTAATTGTAAATAATTAATTCTCCGACCTAGGAAGTTACTTTGCAGAAGATGTGCTGGGATTAATGGAAAGTAGGCACTATTGCAGGGGTCTTCAAACTCGACCCTTTTATGACTTGTGGACTTCAACTCCCAGAATTCCTCAGCCAGCGTGCCTGGCTGAGGAATTCTGGGAGTTGAAGTCCACAAGGCATAAAAGAGCCAAGTTTGAAGACCCCTGCACTATTGTGAGGACAGAAAAAAACTTCCATTGGATTGTATCTCTTGAATTAGATCTGGTCGGACTTTCCACATGCAAGATCACCACTGACCTCAGATCACTACTCCACTCCACTGGTATGGCTTTAGAATGCTTCGGTTTTAATAGTTTTCTGCAAATTCCAAATTGATTAATTCTTTAAATTGATTAGCTCTGTTTCTGTTCCAGAGGAAATGTTACAACAACATTTAACCTTCTTCACAGTTCTTCCTTGCCCAACTTGCCTCCAACTGAGGCCTCTTTTCTTGACTCAAAGCAGTGATGGCGAACCTTTTAGAGACCGAGTGCCCAAACTGCAACCCAAAACCCACTTATTTATTGCCGGGTGCCAGGTGGGCGTGGCCCACTGGGTGGGCACGGCCAAGGTGGGCGTGGTCACCTTGATGTTGCTCGTGGGGAGGGACGCCTGTGGGGGCCAGGCAGGGTTGAGGGAGATCCAGGGGGTCTCTGGCAGGTGGGGTGGTGGGTAGGAGGCTTGTCCTGCGGGGTGAGGTGAGGCAGGGTGGGGGTGCCATTATCTCAGGGCATGGCAAGGCAGAGGCCAGGGCGGCTGCTGCCTGACACCATCGGCCCCCGCATACAGAGGCCAGCAAGCGCATGGGGGCCGACAGTGTCCGTCAGCCACAGCCTGCCGGCCCCTCGACTGGCACACTCTGGGGCTCCGCAGCCCACCACCAGCAGTTCAGAGAAGTGCCCACAGAGAGGGCTCTGTGTGCCGCCTCTAGCACGCATGCCATAGGTTCGCCACCACTGCCTCAAAGTATGTTTGTAAGGTGAGAAGGAAGTTGACCAGGGATTGAATGCTGACATTAATTAATGCTTTCCATTGACTGACAGGAGGGAGGGTAGGCTGGCACAGGGAGGTGGAACATTTCTTTCCTGTTTGCTGCCTTTACTGTATAGCTGTATCACTTGGAATTTTCTGGATGTGCTGGGACAATTCTTAAAACACCCAATAAGCATCACTTTGCAAGCTCCCCGGGATAATGGGAATTGTTGTCTGGAACCTCTGAAGCTACCAGATATGGTGAGGTTCTTAAAAATATCTATGATTAACACCTAGAGCAGCAGGGGTAGGGAACCTTGGCTTTTTTATGACTTGTGGACTTCAATACCCAGAATTCCTGATCCAGCCTTGCTGACTCATGAATTCTGGGAGTCATAAAAGAGCCAAGGTTCTCTACCCCTGACTTAGAGCAATTGCTTCATGTGGCTTACACTATTCAAGATTTGATGGATCTCATTTAATATATGTTTTAAAATTACTGTAATGTATTCCTTTATTTTAAAAAAACAATTTTGCTAAAACCTATGGTTGCAAGTAAATGTACATATCTTTTAAAAATTAATCTGTATTGAAGCTTTCAACAGAATAAAAACAATACAAATTTAGAGTTGACGAGAAAAATAATAGAGAAAAGTAGTAAGAAAGAAGAAACAAAAGAAATAGAAAAGAAAAAAAAGAAAGAAAAAATAATGAAGTGGCTTTTGATATTCTTAACAACAGTTATACATACATTTATATTTTACTCTCTCTGTGTAAGCTTGCATACTAATTTCCTTCTTTCCATAATCTTCCATAATCCATTAACCTTTCTAATTATCAAATCTGTAAATCTCCAGTTCATCTTTTAATTTTTTTCAGCAAGATATCCATACGGGTAAATTAATGTATTCCATGATGTTCCCTAATTCCTAATGTATACACCCAGAAATAGTACACAAATGGTATACTGTATACTTGTTTTAAATATAATTTGGCAAGCTTCTCCACAAACTTTCCTCTTGAGTCATGATATTCTTTTATTACTTAATCCTATGACTTATCCCCAGAATTCTTTGCCAGTCTTTGTCTCCACACTTATTTGATAATCAAACATAGGTTTTATTTTAACATTTTAAAAAAATATATAAATTATACCAGTACATACATAATGTAATTTTTACATAGATTCTCCTAAGAAAATCTTTAGTGGTAGATATGTCATGCTTTCCAAAGGTTCAGCAGGTCTGTCTATATCTTAGGAAGTTTAGTTCTGCAAAAATTTGAGGCTCGTAAGTTATCAATCCCTGCCATGATATCTCAACCAAGCATTTGTGACTTTGCAATTTCAGTGTTCTATGTAGGCTTTTAAAAATTATTTTGTACTGATGGGATATTATTTTATCTTTAGAAGCATCAGCACTGACTAATGAACATAGTGGAAGAATAATTACAATAAACAGAATGAGTAGCCTGGTGAAGGTTGAGTCTCGTCTCCATCCTGTTTCTTTCCTGCCAATGACTGCTCTTCAATATGGCAATATCTTCATGTCTGACTTAAAACAATGTTTTCTTAATTTTACAGCATGAAGCCCATCCTTTTGTGAGATTCACGGATGACATTTTCATTATCTGAACTCATGGAAAGGAAACTCTCATCAAATTCCATCATGATTTCAACTGTTTACACCCTTTCCATCAACTTCAACTATCCAAAGAAGAATCTACTGCGTTGATGTTACTATAAAACTACACAATGGATATTAAACATTATGTAGGAAATCTGCAGATGTACAGATTGCCACGCATGACTACATGCTTCCTATTGCCACCCAGAAGACACCCCCAAACCTATAATCTATAACCAGACTCTACACTACAACCACATTTGTTCTGTTCCAGTTGACAGAAATGGTCAAATGATGGAATTAAAATGAATGCCTGATTCAGGAAACTGAACTACCCACCCAATGAGGTGAGTAGACAAATCACTACAGCCAGAACAATTTTCAGGGAAGATATATTGAAATTCTGATCATAGAAAGAAAACACCACTGGTTCTCATTTATTTTCATAGCTCATAGCACTCAAATACATTATTAATAGGCTACAGCTCATACTGGACAATGACACTGCACTTTTTCAGGCACTAGATGGCAAGTCAATACTTGTAGAAGTAAGTTTCTTTCAAATAATAAAGAGCAACAGGACAATGATACCTGAAGCAAACCCAATTGTCAACTTTATCCACAACATCTACACCAACAGCACCATCAGAGGTCTTAACAAATACATAAAATGAGAGGCACCTTCACACACTCTTCCTTCAATATGATACAAGCCATCATCTGCGAGCAGTGCTCCTCTGGATTCTAATAGGACAAATACAACAGATTTTGTAAAACAGAACTAATGGATATAAGTTTCACATCAGAACTCAAAACAAGGGCAAAGTAATACAGGTAGTCCTTGATTTCTGACACAACTGGGTCAGGAATCTTAGTCATTGAGTGAAGCAGTTATTATGTGAGATGGCCATGTGATTGCTTTGCTCAGTGATCACAATCTTGGCACTTTTAGTTTCAGTTGTTAAGCGATCTCCCAGTCATTAAGTGGACAGAGCAAAAGAGCCACCTGCCAAGCTCAACTCTTTTGGTGAAAGCAAGAACATAAGGAATCCACTCTATCAATTTCAATAATATGGAAATAGGAACACCGTAGAATAATAAACCCTGTTTCATAGTTGATTTAATACATGTAATAATGTCTTACTAAAAAGCCACACTGATGGGACACTGTATGTGTGTAAATAAAACATTAATCTCATTATATCTCTAACATGACAAGAAGAAGGCAAGAAGAAGAAAAATAAGAGTTCTCAAAAGAAACCAGCATGGCTGCATAAAGAACTCTCTGATAAATTGAAAGATAAAAAGGACAAGTATAAAAAGTGGAAAGAGGGGCACATAACTAAGGCAGAATATCAGCAATAGCTCGAGCCTGCAAAGAAGTGAGGAAAGCTAAGGCTCAAAATGAACTTGCGACAAAAGTCAAAAATAACAAAAAAAAGCTTCTTTCAACATGTAAAAAACAAGAAAAAAAGTTAAGGAAATGATTGGTCCATTAGTGGAAGAAAGTGGCAAGAAGGTGACAAGCAACAGAGAGAAAGCAGAACTATTTTACTCGTTTCTTGCATCCGTCTTTACACAAAGGGAAAAAACAGTCCAACCTATCAAAAACAGTACCATAAAAAACAGATTAGAAACACAAGTTAAGATAGGCAAGAAAATGGTAAGTGAGCCTAGATGAGTTCAAATCACCAGAACCAGATGGATTACACCCGAAGGTTCTGAAGGAACTGGCAGATGTGATCTCAGAACCACTGAACTATATCTTTCAAAGATCTTGGAGCACTGGGGAAATACCAGAGGACTGGAAAAGAGTTGATGTAGTTCTCATCTTCAAAAAAGAAACAAAAATGGATCCAGGAAACTACAGACCTATCAGCCTGACCTCAATATCTGGGAAGATTCTGGAAAAGATAATCAAGCAGTGAATCAGTGAACACCTAGAGGCAAACAAAGTCATTACCAAAAGCCAACATGGGTTTGTCAAAAACAGATCATATCAAACAAATCTTATTGCATTCTTTGACCAAGTGACAAAATTAGTGGATCAGAGGAATGCTGTGGATATAATTTACTTGGATTCAGTAAGGCATTTGATAAAGTAGACCACAACCTACTACCTGATAAGATAGAAAAAATGTGGGTTAGACAGCATCACCACCAGATGGATTCATAGCTGGCTGACTGGCCATACTCAGCGTGTGGTCCTCAATGGAACTGCATCTACATGCAGGGAAGTGTGTAGTGGGGTGACCCAGGGCTGGGCCCAGTGCTCTTCAACATCTTCATCAACGATTTGGATGAGGGGATAGATGGGGAACTCATCAAATTTGCACCAAGCTGGCAGGAATAGCTCCAGAAGATAGGTTTAAGATACAGAAGGATCTTGACAGACTTGAACATTGGGCACTATCTAACAAAGTGAAAAAACTAAGGTTCTACATTTAGGCAAGAAAAACCAAATGCACATAGGTAGTACTTTGCTCAATAGTAGCAACTGTGAGAGGGATCTTGGAGTCCTAGTGGACAATCACTTAAATATGAGCCAGCAGTGTGCTGCAGCTGCCAAAAAAGTCAACACAGTGCTGGGCTGCATTAACAGAGGGACAGAATCAAGATCATGTGAAGTATTAATACCACTTTACAATGCCTTGGTAAGGCCACACTTGGAATATTGCATCTAGTTTTGGTCACCACAATGTAAAAAAGACATTGAGACTCTAGAAAGAGTACAGAGAAGAGCAACAAAGATGATTAGGGGACTGGAGGCTAAAACATATAAGGAACGGCTGCTGGAATTGGGTATGTCTAGTTCAGTGGTGGCGAACCTATGGCACAGGTGCCAGAGGCGGCACTCAGAGCCTTCTCTGTGGGTACGCGCGCCATCGCCCCAGTCCTAGGCCTTCAACTGGGTTTTATAAAACCTTTTTGCTTTAGGCCTCCACCGCCGTGTGCAAAAAAAAAAAGGTTCAATCAATCAATCAATTTCAACTTCTCACGGAAAAAAAAAGATCTTGCAAAGTTGGAATTGATTGATTGAACTTTTTAGTCCCACCCAGTCTGCCGTTACCACCGCAGCCATGTCCACCCAATGGGCCACACCCACCCAATGGACCATACCCACCCGGCACCCGATGATGCATAAATAGGTTTTGGGTTGCAGTTTGGGCACTCGGTCTCTAAAAGGTTCGCCATCACTGGTCTAGTTTAATGAAGAGAAGGACGAGGGGTGACATGATAGCAGTGTTCCACTATCTCAGGGGTTGCTACAAAGAAGGGGGAGTCAAGCTATTCTCCAAAGCAGAAGAAGGAGGCAAGAAGGCAAGAAGCACTTGAAGGCAAGACAAAAAGCAACGGATGGAAACTAACCAAAGAGAGAAGCAATCTAGAACTAAGGAGAAATGTCCTGACAAGTTACAACAATTAACCAGTGGAACAACCTGCCTCCAGAAGCGGTGAATGCTCCACCACTGGAAGTTTTTAAGAAGAAACTGGACAGCCATTTGTCTGAAATGGTATAGGGTTTCTTGCCTGAGCAGGGAGTTGGACTAGATGACCTCCAAGGTCCCTTCCAACTTTATTATTATGATGACTCAACTATATTATTACAATGGACTCAAATGTCCAAAGTATTCATTTTTTTTCTTGAATAAAACATAATTTAAGAACTATTGAAGGTTTTTATATTGATGTTACTACCTCTTCCTGACGGCTAAGCAAAAGAGGGAACCTCTAAATTCTTTATTCCATTATTGAAGTTTACATATCAAATTGACTCATCACCAACAACATTGTTTAAAGAATAATGGCTGTATAGGCTACTTGTGTTATTATCTATATAGAAATAATTGATAAACTAATGAAAAAGGGCCTAATGATATTCAGAACGGTAATTATTCTTGCAGAAAAAAACAATGGATCAATAAGTCTCCTACTGAGCCTGTGCATCCACTATCTTACCCAGGCTAGGAGAAAAGACACCGCCCCTTTGCTTTTTGCCACATCTTATTTGGACATTTTTGTTCGCGTTCTTGGTTTTGCCTTGTTAAGCGTATTTCTGGATCTGGATGTTGGTCGCTTCTCTTGCTTTTTTGTACGGCGGAACAAAAGGAAGTCGAGGGACTCCAAAGCGAGGAGCGCAAGTTCCGCCAGGAGGCGCTGCAGACGCCTGTGCGGGGAGGCTCGGCGCCCGGCCCTTGCGTACGGCCTCTCGTGCCCGAAGTGGGCGATTCGGCGGGTGCGTGCTGACGCAGGTGCTCGCCTGGCCCCGCCCCTTGCCGGAGCGCGGCGGCGGCGGCGGCGGCTGCAGACTCGGCGATCGTGGAAGGAGGTCGCGGAGCCCGTGAAGGGGAAGCCGCGGCAGGCACGTCCCCGTCGGTTCCTCGGCCTGGGCGCTCTGCCCTTTTCCTGCCCCCTTCTCCAGCATGTCTTCCGTGCCAGACGCTGCCGCAGGGGACGAGCTGAAGCAGGCGAAGGAGATGGAGGACGCGGAGAAATACTCCTTCATGTCCACGGTCACCAAGGCGCCCAAGAAGGTGCGGGCCGCCCGGGGGCCAAGCAGTAAACTCGGGGGGGCGCTCGGTGGGTCTCTCGGGGGCGGAATCGGAGTCCACTTGGGCCTTGCAAAGGAGAAGCGAAGTGCCGGCCGGGACTGGCGTCCCCTGAAAGTCATGCCCTTTCAATGGGAAACTCCTTCCTCTTGACCCCTGGGATGGGACTGGGGGCGGCCGGCCGGCTAGCCCTCTGCACGTGCCCCGAGGAGCTCTTCCTCCTTGATTTGCCGCTGGGGCTGGGGCTGAGAGCCGGTCCTGAAAACGGATTCCGCGGGGCGGAAAGGGAAGGGGTGCGGACCAGTCGAGGAGGAGGGGGGGAAAAAAAAAACACCTCCACGAAGGAGAAAGAGGACAGCAGGGGCTCTGGAGCTGGGCAGGCGGTGGCTCAGGTTTATTATGGGAGCTTTGGACTCTTTGTTAACTGCTGAAAGCGGCCCGGGTGTTCAGGCTGCCAGGCCCAGGCGGGACTAGGTACCGCAGTTGTATTAAGGCGTTTATCCTCGTTCTTCCCTCCCTATGGAAAACGCTGCTGTTAGGCAGGATACTAAATTGGAACTTCATGCCTGTGGTATGATACTGTCCGCACCACTATCACACCTCTAGCTAGAACAGTGGTTCTCAACCTTTTTAATGCCGCGACCCCCAACCGGTCGTAAGTCGAGGACTAAACCGGTCGTAAGTCGAGGACTACCCAACCGGTCGTAAGTCGAGGACTTTCCCTGCCCGGGAGCGCTGCGCATGTGTGGTTCCGCCCCCTGCGCCGGCTGAGGCGTAGCTGGCAAGCGGCAGAGACTGAGCAGGCCGACCACCAGCTGGCCCAGCCCAAGGGAGGTAAGGCACCCGCCGGAAAAGGGGGAAAAAAATGGCGGACAGCCTTGCTTGGCGACCCCCGTGAAATGGTCGATCGACCCCAAATGGGGTCGCGACCCATAGGTTGAGAACCGCTGCTCTAGCTAGAAGCAGTGTGGGGCCAAGATCCACATAGACTGTCCTCTACATACAAGATTAAGTGGTTTACCTATCCCATAAGAATGTATTCGTATAGTACTACAGTACTGAAGTTTGGAAACATCCTTTGTGACTATGTGTCTTTCATAGTTTGTGTGCTGTTCCATGCTGCATCTTTGTATCATGAACCCCAAGTATGTTCTTGTTACACCATTGCAGCGTTTGTTTTTGTTTCGTTCAATCATGTCCTATTCTCCGAGATTGCCTTGATAAAATCCCTACAGTTTTCTTGGCAAGGTTTTTCAGAAGTGGTTTGCCATTGCCTCTTTCCCAGGACTGAGAGAAAGTGACTAGCCCAAGGTCACTAGCTGGCTTTTGTGTCTAGGGCGAAACTAAAACTCATGGTTCCAGTTTCCAGCCTGATTGCCTTAACCACAAACCAATAGTGCACACAGTCTTTTATAATCCTTTATAGAGTCTATCTCTTCCTTAAATGTGCCGGTTCAGAGCTTGCCATGAAAAATTGCACACATATTCTTTGCACAACTTAAATGGAACCTAATTTGTACTCCTGTTTGCTTTAGACATTTTTTAAAACTCTCCTTCTCTTTGCAGGTATTGCTTTTAGCAAAGCTGCACTTGTCACCTCTTGAATAATGCACAATTAAATTCTCCGTTTAGAATTGCTTGGGAATTCCATCTGAGCTGAACATTAAGGCCTCTCTAGATCCATAGTGCATGACTGAGTTTATACTTGAACAGAGCACAGAGCAAAAACTTCAGAGGCAGCAGGAGTGTACCAGGCTAAATGGATTAATACTGAAGCACAATTGAACTTATTAAGATAATTTCATTTACTTTATTTGGAAAGTTTTGTTCACCTCTTACAAATACTACCGATCCCTTTGTGCAGCTTTTAGGTAGTAAATTCAATAGGTTGACAGTAACTGAAGGATCTACGTCAAAAGGTGCTTTAATTGAAATGCTCTATGAACCGGATTGTAAAACTAAATCAACAGACCTTGCTAAAACTTTAAATTTTGAAAAACATTTGAGATATTTTCCCTTTACCTTCCCTTAAGTATTAGGAATTCTTCTATAGATATAGATATTATTTTTGTGAACTATATCTGTAAGCAAACAAATTTAATTCACATTTCCAAGATATGAGAAATGCACTTATCTTTTACATTATGTATTTATCCAAAATTTTCAATACAATTTGTCACTCAAAAATGGTGTATTATACAAGAATATCTATTTGGGAAAGTTTCATCTAAAGATGTAATTTCTTTTTTAAAGCATGATTATGGTGAAATTTAATGGAATGGTCTTACGATTGAAAATTTGATGTTTTAATGTCCACAGTATCTATGTTGCATTAAAATTCAAAAGAGCTTACATACAGAGCATTTCTTTAACTAATAATCTGCTTGCTTTGGTCTGACCATTTGAACTTTATATCACCAAAGTGTTTTTGTAACCTTAGGGTGAAAAGTTGTGGTTCTGATTTTACAAAGAAAACTTTTCATGTTTGAGGCTTTTCCTATGCAAAAGTAGAATGTTAAAACTAGTGGAATCATATAATATAATATAATAATTCCAAAAACTACATTTAATGTTTGATATGTGACATGCAAAGAAATATCTGGACACATCCTTAATAGCTGAGATGATGGAGGAAGCATATAATCCAGTCTTGTGCTGGCATCTGTCTCAGAAAAAATAGTGGAGCATAGGGAATACTGTCAGCGTAAATGCTTCTTGCTTGCGTATATTTTATATTGTAGCTTTACTGATAATTTTTCTTACATTATCTTTTCACATCTTCTACCAAACAGTAAACCTGTTGAAACCAGTAGGATTTATTTACCATAGGATGCAGTTGTAGAAGAGGCCCCTAACTCTCCAATTTCTTGCCAACAACTGGAAAGGATTTTTTTTTAAAAAAAAAATTACCTCCAGAATCGTTCTGTAGCATTAGTGGACTTGGGTATATGATTGAAGACCAAGAATGTTTAATACTCAGGTCCAAAGTCCTTTGTGGCCCACTGCTTCCTAGTTCATGACATCAGGAATTGTTGCTTTCAGAATTTAATGGTGCAGCAGGAGAAAGTTTTCAGTGTTGCAATTTCCAATCAGAGGTTCAGAATGCTTTCTCCAACTTCAGAGGAATGAATCTTATTGATATCTGTGGCCATGGGTTTGTATAAAAACTAATGTTCATAACTTTTGGGAACTAAACAAATCTTTCAGAAAGTTCAGGCTCACTCAAGCAGTTTGAAATCTACTTAAGCTTGTTAGTTCAGTAATAGATGAGCCCTTGTGTAAAACTGTGATGCTTGGTAATTTTTTTTGTAATTCTGGGGCTTGCTTCTTAAATTGATCATATTACTTGGAACTTTTGGCACATAAAATATAAAAGTATATGTCTACTGGTCATATATTTTCCTGGATTTCAAATAGATTCCTGTTTAATTCATCTATCGATTGCATAATATATATTTCTTGAAGTTTTAGTTTTCCAAATTGACCAGTTTTGGTTCATACATACATGCATGCATGCATACACACACATACATAGATATATACATACATGGTTTTTAACAAAATGTATTCTGTTTTAAGTTTTTACAGAAAATATATATTATGATGATTATATTTCGTGATCAAAAATGCTTTCAATGAAAACTGAAGATACAGATTTATTATATTATGTATTTGTTTGATGGACTTATATCTCACTTGTCCTTCAAGAGTTTAAAGTAGTGCACATCACACTCCTTCCCTTTTCACCTTGTCAGGTAGGTTATGCTAAAAGAAACTGACTTACCCAAAGTTACCCAGTGGTTTTGAACAAGTTTTTCTACATTCAGCCCAATACCATAACCAGTACACTACACCTGTCAACTTTATTTAGAATCTTCATTGTATATAGTGAGAATTTAGTATCCATGAAATACAGGATTTACATTCATTTTTATGCTTTTAGAAATATTCTGATGAAACCCATAGATAGGAGTAACTTTGACATGCAATTAATTTCAAAAAGCTATAAGTGAAACTTTTTGAAACAATGACTAGCAAAATGTTATTCTGGCATTAGCTTAGCTGCTATTACTAGGGCTTTTCATGCCTAAGTTAAAAAAAATGGTAGCCCTTTCTGTAACTATGGATAGTTCGAGGATATGTTCGTACATACCTGTAAGGGATTACTAACGGTGCATTTCTTAGATAAATGTTTCTCAGTCATACTACTAATGGTATGCAGAAGTAGACCAAGTTTGGGGGGGAAAATCTTTTCTAAACTGGGAAAGACTTCATTAGAGAAAGTAGAGAGCAGAAAAGAAGGGGAGGCCTAACAGACCACAGTGAGGCAAAGGATCTAGGCATCGTGGCAAAATGAGATACCTCAGAGGATTGAGCTTAGGAGCCAAATAAAATAAGATTTTGCACCAATTAGTTCTCTCATTATTTGACTTGTGTTTTGCTTAGAGCTTAGGATAAAGTAGTTTCTCCAGTGATACATATTACTGCAGCCAGGGCTTTTTTTCAGCCGGAACGCGGCGGAACCGCGTTCCGGCACCTTTTTCCGGGCCGGCCGCACCGGAAATAGCCCCTCCCACACCGGAAATAGCCCCTCCCAAATTTTACTTGCATTCCTGTTCTCTAAAGGGGCGGTCCTAGGGTTTGATGAGGGCGTGGCCAGGTTTGAGTTCCGCCACCTTTTCTCCGAGAAAAAAAGCCCTGACTGCAGCCCTAGTTAGATTTCATTCATTATTTTACAGCAGGATTGTAACCAATATTATGCAGTTTTAAGTTCTTAAAATTTTTAACTGATAACTATAATGACAAATGCATGCAAACATACAAGACCTCTGGAAAAGTGGGTCTGTTCTACTTTAGCAGAACCCAGGTTCTTTGATAGTTTGATGGGAGTTCAGCTAAAGCACTGGAAAACACCGTCATCAGCAATCTGCAGTTCTACTTGGCTGGTATCCCAGCCACCTTTGCACTGGCTGGTACCAGTAATTTCCAGTTTTTCTGATTATGGAGTCAGTGCCTCCACTGTGCTTGGAATCAGCTCATGCTTCCCACAGTCTTTTGTTTCTTAATAGAATCTTCCATTCACCTGAAGGGATGAAAAGTAATCAGAGCAAAAGAGATTCTGCTGCCGAAGCAGTTATTCTCTATAACCACTTTCTTGTCTGATGGCATGAAGAGGAAGTTAACAATTAGTTAACCTTTATTATTACCATGGTTTCAGTTTATAGTTTAACTTTCTACCTTATCCACAATGTTAATTATGATTTGGAGCCAAATTCTTGCCAAGAATGGCTTAGAACAGAGGTTCCCAAACTTTGCCGTACTAGGACCCCTTAAAATAATTACTTGATCTACATATTCCCATCATAAATAAAAGGAACAATTTCATTGGATTAGGGATGAGCAAGAATGAAATACATCAAGAAATATTTCTTTTATTATTATTGCAATTTACTGTATAGGATCTTGAGTCTTGAGTCCTCTAACCATTGTTTTGCCAAAAATAGTAGACAGGCTGATGCTCTAAGTCAGGGGTCTTCAAACTTGGCCCTTTTATGACTTGTGGACTTCAACTCCCAGAATTCCTCAGCCATTCCTTTCCACTCACCTGACTTTCTCCTATTTCTAGACAGATGGACATACTTCAAAACAAAAAATTAACCATCAGTTTCTTTTCTAATATATTAGAAGAACTGGGACTCCTTTTTTCTTAACTTGCATATTTTCAAACTCAGATTATTTCTAAACTAACTACTGTATCTAGGCAAAATGTTTTAAAGCTTCTGTGCACCCAGTAGTAAGTGTAATATCTATATGCTACAAGTGATTAAATACTGCTTGGAATACAAAGCTTTTTAACATTTATGGCTTTTGTAAGAATACTCTAAGAACAAATCATCATATTACATAATATTTTTACCATAACATGGATGGATGGCCAGTAAAATGTAATATAATGTATAGTGTAGTGTAATGTAATGTAATGTAATGTAATATAATTAACCTTTCTCGTTCTGTGTTTGCTTCTGAATCAGAAATTCAACCTTTATGGAATGTCTTGTTTTATTCAATAGTTCATCTCTTTAATAGTTCTTTGACATTCTACAAGGAAATTCCTGATGTGTTGCTAAATGGAAAGCCAGAGGGGTTGACATTATATACGGCTTGGGGAGCATTGACAGTGGTGTTTGCTTGTTAGTTCAGGGCTTTTCAACCTTTTCACCCATTGTACCACTTTTAGAATATGGCAACATCCGAGTACCACCAGTCACCTAGCAAGGTGTCAAAAACTGGATGACCAAAAAAAGGAAAAAAGTGATAAAGTACAGGTAGTCCTCGACTTACAACAGTTCGCTTAGTGACTGTTCGAACTTACAATGGCACTGAAAAAGTGCCCCCAAGCCACAGCCGGGCAAGACACCTGCCTGCCCACCCGGCGGCGCTCTTCCTCCTGTCCGAGGTTGTCATTGTTGTGAGCATTTCTGTTCAGGATTAGCAGCGGGGGTGAGGTGGGGAGGTGTTTGGTTTTTATTCCCCCTGTCTGCTGGGTGGTTGCAGCAGGTTTTGCTCACTTCACATGACCCTGGGACACTGTGACCGTCATAAATATGAATCAGTTGCCAAGCATCTGAATGTAAATCACAAGACCCTGGAGATGCTGCAACATTCCAGCTGATCGGCGCTTCTTCTGGGTTCAACAGAAGTGCTAGGATCAGTGCTGTTTTCCAGCTGATTGGTGCTTCTTCAAGGCTCAGCAGAAGCACCAGGATCAGCGCCAAGCTCCAGCTGGAGCCTGGCGCTGATCCTGGCGCTTCCGCTGAGCCCTGACAGCCCTGCAGCTCCAGCCGTCTCTCGCTCAGGCTTGTGCGGTGCTGCCACCGGTTCAGCTCATTCCCCTCCCCCGCTACCCCTTTTCTAGGATGGTCGCGTACCACTTGCTAGGTGCCAATGTACCACAGGTGGTACCCGTACCACTGGTTGAAAAGCCCTGTGTTAGTTAGTTTTAATGTGACAAACTGAGAAATTTTCCCAAGAAAATATATAAAAAACATTAGCTATCAGATCCTGTAAGTGCAGTGGTGTTAAGGAAAGTTGCTTTGGAGGACAAAAAAAGCCATGTGTGTTGGAATGAAATTACAGTATTGTAAATAAGAAAATAATAGCATAATGATCTGTTGCATAACTAACATGCTACTTGAGTTCTAAACCTTAGATTTGTAGATCTGTAGATCTTAGATCTGCAAATTTGTACTTTGTTCAGATTGTAGTGGAAAAAGTAACTTTTTATTAATCAAATCTAGTCAGCCATTTTAATTCACAAAAGATACTTGAAAAATACGAAGGGGCAACAAAATGTGCCTCAACTTCTTTATGGCAATGGAAACTCTGAATCTTGTTATTACTCTTTGTTCTCTGGCCTATCAAATGTAGCTTCGTTTTGTGACCTCTCTCTCCATAATCATTACCATAAAAGCAATAGTCTGTTTTTCTTTTAGCTTTTTTTTTAGTAATGTGTGATGCCATCAGAAAATTCTGCTGAAGCTTTTCGTGTGATTGTGATGCCAAGGAGAATGTTAATGCCACGGTACAGGTTTGACTCAGTACAATACAGTGCAAACTGATGAGAAAAGATCATTCAGGGTGAACTCAAACAAATGGGGGCACCAGGGAAGCAGACTGCAGCCATATATATATATATATTCGGCAATGTTTAATTGGTTAACTGAATTTAATCTGTGTAGAATGTACTAGACACATTTATCTCAGGTCCTTTGTAAAATGCTGCTGTGATTTTTTTTCTCCTAGCTAATTAACCTTGATGCAGGAATGTATTCTTGTAAGACCCAGAAAAGATTGCAGCTAAATCTTTTGCATTATAATTGAAACAATCGTCCCCTAAACCAGTTTCATTGGATTTAATGGGTGCCATAGGGCTTTCTTTTTCTGCAAAGGGAAGCAACTAAGATTCTTTAATAAATTTAATAATGAGAGAAGCTAACAATTTCTCAATATTGTTCTTTTTTATGGTACCCTTTTGCAAAAGCCAATCATAGAAAATACTGAGTCAGATATGTTTGGCTCTTATATTTCATATCAGAAAAAATATACCGTATATACTCGAGTATAAGTCGACCCGAGTATAAGCCGAGGGACCGATTTTCCCACAGAGAACTGGGAAAAATTGGTGACCCGCGCATAAGCCGAGGGGGCATTTTGGCTGTTCCTCCCTGGCCGCCGCCCCACCCCCGCCGCCCCACCCCCGCTGCCGCC
>NW_015386612.1:393394-409411 GCF_001527695.2 Protobothrops mucrosquamatus | reverse complement strand
CCGCCGCCGCCGCTGACTCGAGTATAAGCCGAGGGGGCATTTTTCAGCCCCAAAAATGGGCTGAAAAACTCGGCTTATACTCGAGTATATACGGTAGTTTCTTCCTATGACCTCTCATAAAGTACTTTTGTTTAATATATTTGAATATTTTATTGCTTTCCTCTTCCCTCTAAAATTGACAAAAGCTCTTAGCATCAGTATTAAAATCTGCTTTAATACATTTAATGTTTTTGAGTTTATGTAAAAGAATCCATGTCCAACTAGGGGCAGTGGTTAGCCAACTTTGCCTGATCTCCGAAACTGGCTATTACTTAAAAGGGAAATGATCAGAAAATCAATGGCAAACTACTCAGTTTGTGAGAGTCTTTATATTTGTGTATTGTATTGGCCTCCTTATCCTCTATATGCTTTTCATGATGTTCATATAACTTTAAAAAAGATCCCTTTTTATTGATTTTAATTGTTGTTAAGTCACTCTGAGAATGTCCACGGTCTAGAACAATGGAATATAAATGTATTTCCAGTCCAGTTACAACAGAAGTTGTCAACTGAGTCTGGTAGAATTCCATGTGTTCTAGAGCAGAGGTCCCCAACCTTTTGGGCACCAGGGACCAGTTCTGTGGTTTTTCCGCGAACCAGAGAATGTGTGGTTTTGTGTGCTGCCTGCATCTCGTGGATGGGGCTTTGCTTGTTTGTGTGGCCTGGTTGCTGGCATGCCACGGCCCGGTACTGGTCCATGGCCTGGGGGTTAGGGACCCCTGTTCTAGAGAGTTTCATGGTCTCCTAAATGGTCTGGGAGGTGCTGATAGAGGGTTACTGAAGACCCAAATGGCATGCATAGTAGGTAGGCTCTTTTGCCAGCTAAGCAATCTTTTCTGGGCAGTTACTTGAACTTTAACATTTGCTGCAATCCTGGTATGAATTATAAATGGAACTGACTACCATAAGAAATGGCTTTATTTGTCACCAAAAGCCTTTTTGCTGATTTATCCACATTAGTATTTCAAGGAACGGTGATCACTTCTTAAGTATAGCATCCTGTCCTTTTATCCTTTGCTTCATTTTGAAAATACTTTGGAGTTTATGAGAATATAAATATTAATGTTTAAACCTAACATCTTAAAGCAGCCACATGTTTTCCAAGGATCATACTGTAAAGCACTTTTGGAAGACATGGAATACCTTTCTCATGAGAAGCTTTGATTTATTTTGCATGCCAAGTAAAACCTAATATTGCTGCCAAGAAAACCCAGTGTAAAGTCACCAGGTGTTGACCCTGGCAAGAAAAATATTTTAGCTTGAAAGAGTGAATACGATTACAAGCACTTATTTGCATATCATTTTTGCTTCTTCATCTACATATTCATGTATATGTATCCAGGCTCAGTCTTTTTCACTTCAGTATTCCATCAAGCATCCTTTTAAAAGATTGGACATTCGGATCTATTATATATTTCGCTGTTCTCTTAGTTTTGTTGGCACACAACATAACTATAATTGTTCACTTCATTTCATTTCATTCTTCCCTTTCAGTCCTCTTACATTTTAAGTCACAGCCTTCCATATACTATCATCATTACCAAATAGGCCCATACTATTGATCTCAAATAATATTTTTATTATGATGTACAAACTCTTACAAAAGGCAGATTTCCTTTGGCCTAGTTAAAGTCCTGGACCTTATAGCGTACGCCTTCCTGTCATTGCGAGCTAGTTGAACTATAATATGTGCTCTGATCAATACTGTGTCCTTGGTAACAGGCTTACTGCTGTGCAGACTCTATTCAGTTAAAGCTTGTAGTAGAAAAAAATAGCTGGCCCAGGATCTGGACTGGAAGTGTGATGGTATATGCAGAGAATCCTATGGGTGAGATAGATGCAGAGTGCTGCAACATTGCATGTAAGTGTCCCAAAGTTGCCATTAACACTTGAAAAGGAAGGGTTGTGGGTTTGGAAATCAGGTATCTTGTTGAAGAATGGATTAATGGGAAATTGTTGTAGGTTTTTTTTCTACTCGTGTTTCTCCTTTTTTTGAATTTTTTTTACAATTTTCAGCTGTATTCTATGGAATTATGTACCTTCAATTACTTTCCCCACCACAACCAGACAACAGATCTCACAATTTCATGTAGTTTTTGTTCAGCCCTATAAGGATAGTATTACCATAGATTGTTGTAAGCGCTAGGCAAGAGCATATTGTCTATTCATGGATTGAGTGACTGAATACACAACAAACCATTACTGTCCTCTGCCTCATGAGACTACTTCCACTTTGTGCCTCTTGCTGCAGTTATGTGCAATGAAAATTATATTTGGTAATTAAGGTCAGTAATTAAAAATACCCTTTCAAGCTGTACAATTTTTTTTCTTTCAGGCATAGGTTTATAAAAATATATATATGCAGTATGGAAAGTTATTTTTGAAATTGAAAAAGCATGTACAAAATAATGCATGTGGATCATTTGTGTTCTTATGTTTATCCAGTCTCTATTACCTCTCCCATTGAGGCACAAAAGAGAGAAGGCTACATTGGAACTGAGTATGTCTAATTGACAATTAATAATTTCCTTTTGTTATTGATAGTTGTTGTACGTTCTATTTCTAGATATACCTGTACAAGCATTGCAATACACAGCTGACTGTTCTTCCCTCTACTTAGTCTTCTGACAAAAAGATAAAAGTAATATCTGCAGGCAGTGAAGTGAGAATTATTTGGCACCTACAAATTACTTCTACTGATCAGTAAAAATATAGTGCCACTGAATGCCTATAGAATTTCCAGATAACTAATAATAAGCAGGACAGTCAGTTTGGTATAGTGGTTTAAGGCGCCAAGCTAGAAACCAGAAGACTGTAAATTCTATTCCTGTTTTGACACAAAACCAACTGAGTGACTTTGGCCCAGTAACTCTTTCTCAGCCCTAGGAAAAAGGTTAAACCATTTCTACCGATTTTGGCAAAAAAAAACCAAAACCCTGCATGGACTTGTCCAGGTGGTTATAAGGAGTCAAGAATGACATGAAGGCCCAAAATAGACAATAATAACAGCAAAGACATCCTAAATTCTTTAAAGATCTTTTTCTGAAAATTAATCATTATTTTTATTTTGCTGACAATGATTTCTCCATCACGTTGTTGTATTGTGAACTGTATGCAGGTAATTGGTGGAACTAAAGTTTATGGGTTAAGTCCGAGAGTATTTGGAGCCATCCATTCTTTGACTAGTCAAACAACAAATGTAACTTGCTTACTGAATTAACCCAATTTTTATATTTTCTAAATAAACTGAACATCTGGTTCATAACAACTTGCTAAGCCACAAAATAAGATGAAAATCCATCAGGTTCAATTTACTGTATGTATGTATAGTTAAATTTGTTGCAAGATTCCATTTTCTCTCTGCTCCTTGTTTTCTTCACAGCCTAATTTAGCTGCTATAATATAATTTCCTTTCTGAGCATTTGTCCAAATCAGATTTTTCTACTTCTCAATAATGTTAAATGTATTCACTGAAGAGAATTGTAGGATATTTAGACATATTTGTGTTTCATCAGTATTCTGACATTCTATAAACACTCCTGAACTTCCTCCATCTTGGCTTTAGGAATCTCTAGAACAGTCAGATCAGAACAAACAATAGCTTTGCAAAATATTGCCATTATTTTATCAAAACAACTCATTTCATAATTTTGCTTATGCTTAAATATGCTGAAAGACTACATTCTCTCTTATGAGGCTATCCTGCTTTTAAAATCTTGGAAAATGCCCTTTTCTCTTTCTAAGTGGAGTTACATTTGGCTAAATAACAGCATGTTCTGCCAGTTCTGGAATTTTGTGCCAAGGCACCAGTGGCCTCAACAGTCACATTATTAATGCCAAAATGGACTCGTTTGGGACTCGTTCTGATTGCACCAAGATGTCACCCAATGCCATCTTCTGCAGATAAAAGCAATATTGTATCCTGAACACCATTCACTCAGCGTGCTCCAGAAGGTTACTATGGGAAATCGAGAGGAATCAAAGGAATTGCATTCTCACTTCATCTCTCCTTGTCTAGGTCATCCATTCAGGCAACCAAATCTTACTCAATAACATAAGGCCTGAATCCAGATTGAAATGTTTAATAATTTATGATTTTTCTTACATTTTTCTGCCAGTTTAGTTGCTATAGAAGCTGACTTAGCTTTTTCTGAGCAAAGAAGGGAAGAAAGAAAAAGAGTATTATTGAGTAGCAAGTTCCTGGATGACAGGAACCCTTCTTTCTCAGTTCTTAGGGACAAGAGACCTTTAGCCTTAGAGAAATTTAATAAAAGAAAAGGAAGCCAACAAGTTCTCACTTCAAGATGGCCCATCTAGATCTGGGAAGTCAGAAAGAGGGTTTTCATTCTTTTTCCTGGGCTAAGGGAAGGGACAGAATAAGTAGATTATTTAGGATAATTAATTTGAGCTAATGAGAAATAAGATCTCTCAGGGGTTATCCTAAAACAAAGGTCTTACTGTAAGAGATCAGATTTTGTGATGATAGCAGGTTCTGTCTTCTGATAAACCTTAATTTTGGAATTACAGATTATTGCAATGATTCAGTATTTCTTTGAAATCTAGGATCAGACAAATAAGATAAATATTGAAATTGTATCTGTATGTATATACAGATATACAGTAGAACTAGTTTATAACCTATCTACCAATTCAGAACTTTCCAGTGAGTAAGGTTTTAATTCAGTTGCAAATCAGCTGATTTCATCAGTTCTTGAAGGCAAATTTCAAAATATTCTCTATAATTTATGCCTTTGTCCATGAGAAACCAGTGTAAATGTGAGATTCCCTCATTATTTCTTTTTAAAAAAATATATATTTTATTATTTTTTTATAATAACAATCTTTAATACTTGGTAAACAGCGTGTTGTCTGGGTTCATATATTTAACAACAATCAATAATAGTTAATTTCTTTCCTTGATCCTCTCTTCCAATAATATTCTCCTTTTACCAACATTGAGCAAATATAGTTCTTAGTATTTTCAATACATATAAAGTTGACTATAAAGATTTTTCTAATATTTATACGAATAACAATAACATCAATATGTAGCTTCTTCTCTAATCAGCTTATTTTACAATTGTGTTTGCAAAAAAATCATCTTATGTAAATTGCTATAGGTCCTGTTTTCAGAATTCTTATTTAAGCTTAATTTTCCCTCAGTAATCAAACATTTCTTGTCAATTATAATTTTCTCAAAATTGATTATATTTAAATATCCAAAACATTTCATACATTTAAATCATCCCAATATTTTATGTTTCCCATATCATAAAAAATACTATACTACTTATAAATCATATCTCTCTTATTATCTCTCTTATTCATATCCAAAATGTAACTATTCTTTTAACCATATTCAAACAAGTATTTGATCATATGGTACTCCCATCTGTTAGATCACATCATATCTCTTGAGTCTGGTTCTCTCCTATTCTTATTTAAGCTTAATTTCCCCTCAGTATTCAGAACATTTCTTGTCAGTTATAATTTTCTCCAAGTTCATTACATTTGAATATCCAAAACATTTCATTCATTTAAATCATCCCATTTTTTTTACATTTCTCATATGAAAAAATACTATACTATTTATAAATCTCTCTTACTATAAAACCCATTCATATCCAAAATTTAACTGTTCTTTTAACTATATTTAAACAAGTGTTAAGTCATGTAGTACTCCATCTGGTAAGTCAAATCTCTTGAGTCTAGCTCTCGCCTTCTTCTTTTGCCAAGCAGCTTTCCGAATCAGTGTGTTCAGCTTGCCAGAGGATTTTTCCTGTATTTTTATAAGTGCTGTTAAAAATGGGAAAGACAAATTGAGTAAGGTGCTTTTGAGGGGGAGTTTTGCCCATTTATATTTGTTAAGAAG
This sequence comes from Protobothrops mucrosquamatus, assembly GCF_001527695.2. Lineage (NCBI taxonomy): Eukaryota > Metazoa > Chordata > Lepidosauria > Squamata > Viperidae > Protobothrops > Protobothrops mucrosquamatus. The sequence continues at coordinate 403,500 of NW_015386612.1, read as the reverse complement.
CTTCCACTTTCCTTCTCCCTCAATTTCTTTTTTCATCTTTTGTCTCTCAAACTCTAGTGGTTTTCCTGACAGCTCTATAGTCCATTTTATCAAATATTCTTTCTTATCCTCAGTTTTGTTTAGAAGTCCTGAAAAATAAAATGTCTTTTCCATTTCCAATATTATAGCAGAATCTTGCAGATTTTTCTTTGTCTGTGTTAAGCTGTGATTTTCTTCATTTGTAGACTCCATCTTTGGGTCACTTTCCTCTGGTTTTTGTTCTATTGTCTGATTTATTTGTTCATTCTTTGTCATCATTTTCTGAGATTTTTTAATTGTGAACTTAGGTCAAGGATGTGCTCATTTATGTCATCAAAATTATTTTTAATCTCATCATGATTTGAAACAATTGTCATTTGAATTAATTGCAACATAGCATTCATTTCCTCCTGTAGTTCTATGCTCTGATCCACCACTAGATGTCAGTTGCTAATTTCCAACTTTTAAAATGAAAAAAATTATTTTCTTATAGTTTTCTCAGTATTCTTTCAAATGGAAAATCTTAACAATTTCCATAGTTTTCAGTTTTATCCAGGTTATAGCTTTACATTAATCCATTTCAATGTATTTCTGTTCCCCATAAAAATTAATTCACTGCTTCCGTCTATGGAAGGGACGGGTTATAATCCCCTTCCTTCTCACTTTCGGAGGATTTTTTTTTTTTGCTTCTTGGGGATTTTTCCAGGAAATCAGTTTCAAAATAAAGAAGAGAATATCTATATTCTCACCCAGTTCCAAACATGCTATTCACAGTTGTTCTTATTGGTGCTTTTGGACTTCGGATGCCGGTAGCTTGGGCTAGTCACTGGAGTGCAGCTAGCCTTTCTCCTGTCGGGTTGGAGGGATTCTCCCAGATCAAACGGATTGGCCACCATCTTTCCATGATTGACGGGGGGGGGGCTCCTTCGTCGCCTCTCCAGGGCGACTTTAGACCCATTTAGGGTTCCCTGGCAGGACGAAACCAGCCGTGGGGTGCAGAGCTCTGCAATTGGCCGTGTCGCTATGATGCAAAACCGGAGGTCTAGACTCCCTCATTATTTCTTTTGCTGTTTCTACAAGGGCTCTGGGAGTAATGCTGTCATCTAACTTGCACTATGAATTGGTCAGATCGTTACAAAATCATTTTTCTTTGTCTGTAAACTATTTTTTTCTTGGGGCTACAGCCTGGTTTGCAGATATTCCCAGGAAGAAATATGTGCTGATGCTTGCAAACACAAGCATATTATTATTTGATTTTATTTTGGTAACTTGGGTTGTTATGGCATAAGTGCTATGCAAATAAAAATCACTATTACTGGGAGTGATATCTGTGCTATCTAGATTTATGTAATAAAATTAACATAATTGTACTTCTTTGACTTAAATAGGAAGGTATCAGCTTAGATATTACTTGATGACTACTTTGGTGACTGTTGTTGTTATGCAATATCTACAAACTTATTAGTGTTACCACTCTACAGAGAAGAGGGTAGAAGCATTACAAGAAGAGAGTTCACCAGAAGTACAGCCATCCATGTTCCTGCTTCAACTATGTGATGTCTGAATATTATTAATGAAAGGTTTTCCTCTAGGCCTTTGCCAAGCTTGAATGGACCTTCCCTTTCAACTTGCAGGCTATCTTTAAATCAATTGGGGGGAGGAACCACTTGCTAACAATAGATCGAAATATCCATAACTTCTAATTTGGAACTTACCCAGTTCGGTAGATTTAAGAACATGGAAAGTTTCATTGAAATAAACACTTTTTTTTTTACTGGTGTTGGTTTGTTTCGTGGTAGTGTTCTCCATATGAGTGTCATTGATTTGATGAGGAAGATCGGTATTTGAGGGAATGGACTTTGGTCAGGTTGTGTTGCAGGAACAATATAGTTTGTACATTCCTTTAAGAACAAATGCCACCACATTGTCTGTATTTAAATGGATTTTATAAAGCAAGGTTCATTTCTCTAGATTGCTTTCCTTTCCTACTTCCATTGTGTACTTCTTCGACAAGAAGGACAAACTGTTCATGAAGAAGGAGGTATATATCAGCTTGTATTCTATTAACACTATAAAACCATCCTATACTTAAAAATAGAAGAAGCTCTTTTTGTGTGATTCTTTCAAGAGTTAACTTTATGTTGCTGTTGTTTCTGTCAATGAGCTATTATTATTCATCAGGTTTTTATTAAATATATTCATATGTATATGACTTTCTAACACTGTTTTTTCACAAATACATTAACTTGTTATGGATATTTTCCATTTTAAAAACAATTGCTTTAAACAGCTATCTGGTTGTTATGTAAGACCCCTGGGCAGTTTCTGTCCATGCATCAGTAAAATTAGCATTAGTATGTACATTTTGATGGGAGGCCAAAGATTTGGAATACTGTAGTGAAAAATAAGGTTGTCTGGTTTCCCTTTTAACTCTTTCAACGCAAATATAGAATCAACAGTGATTGTCTTCTCCAGTATAGTGTATGTCAAGATTGATAAATAAAGGTTTGTCTGAGATTGTACTGTCATAGAAAACTGCTCTCTTCTTCCTATCTGCTGTTTAAGCATTGCCCATTTCTGAAATTATTTTGTGTTTGTATTTTGCCACACTGGCAAAGCTTATAAAGTATAATCCTGGATTTTGTTTTCTAGGATTATATCTCTTGCTGTTTAAGAACCGTTTGTATCGTAAGAATTGTAACCTTTGTATGTAGTCTATGGATATTGATATAGTTAATGAGTTACAGTATGTATGTATGTATGTATGTATGTATGTATGTATGTATGTATGTATGTATGTTAGTGAATTACAGGTGCAGTCTATCTTTGGCCAGCAGTATTTCTACAACTTTAATTAGAATGGACTGTTAGAATGGACAAATCTGATTATATAGAGTCCTTTTCCTTCCATACAAATTGTATACTATTGCCTTACTAGGGAGTAATGTGATAGTAGCAAAGAGGAGAAACTATATCCACTGCCTATGCAAATTTTAACACAGAGCTTAAAATGGCTGGTTTCCTAAATATAACCTCAGATTTTAGCAGAGTAAAATTCAAGTTAATCTGCCTGTCATCCTCATTTTTATCATATTAAATACTGTACCTTGTAATTTCTACTTGATTTGGGAAACAATCGTGCATTTGTATGGTTTACAGAAGCAGAGCTGATATAAAGGTCACTTTGTATTTTCCTAAGCATGATCATTTGCTTCCAGAAACAATTGTTTATTATTATTATTTAAATCAATTTAGAAGCTTTGGCAGAAGTGGTAACATAATGAAATAATGACTAGTTAATTGATTACTACTATTCTGCAGCTTTAAATTTGTAGCACTAGAATTTCATACTATAATTTCTGGATTAGGAAATGTTCTCCCTTTGTTTTAAAAATTGTAGTAGTTTTATTCTGAGTCTTGAAGTTTGAACTACTGACATCAATTGAGTAAAATTAAAAAAATGGGGGGGGGGGAGAAGTGTCATCTTCAGTGCTAGCATATCACATGCTTAATCAATTACCTTTGTTATTTTTCTGCATTTCCAGGCAGCCTTTTTGAACCCTATATGCTCCAGGAATGTTAAATAACAGTCCCCAATATTCCTCAATCAGCTGAGTAGGGACTCTACTGTAAAGTAGCAACCGCCCCCCCATGGATATATTGTCCCTTACAGATTACATTCAGTCTTACATAATCTTACATGAAGGGGGTCAACCTATTTCCAAAGCTATTGAACAAGAATCAGTGGATGAAAACTAATCAAGGAGAGAACCAACTTATAAATAAGGAGAGATTTCCTGACAGAGCAATTAATCAGAAGTTCAGATGTTGTCAGTGCTCCATCACTGGAGATTTTAAAGAAAAAACTGGACAAACATTTGTCTCAAAAGGTATAGGGCAGACATGTCAAACTTGCGACGTCGTGGGACATATCGGAGCTTTTTCCCCATTATTCCCCAGCAATAGGGTGGGCACGGTTTTGTTGTGATGCGTGCTGCTTGACCAGAGGGTTGGACTAGAAGACCTTCAAGGTCCCTTCCAACTCTGTTACTCTGTTATAGTTCTCTTCCCACAACTTGGTTTATTTTTTCCAGGTTAGAATTTCTTCCTATCATTTTATTACAGCTAGCTGTTTATACACTTGCATTTCATAAGATGATTGAGGAACAAAAGGATTTGTTGTTTTATTATTTTCTTTAAAGGTCTTTGTTTATCTTATTTTCTGATTCTAAGCAAAGGGGTCAGTTAGTGTAATTTATTTTGTAAGTACCATATGTGCCAAACAAGTCACAAAGAAAGGACATGCTGAGTTAAGATGTGTTCTATTTGTTCTAAGTGAAAGTTAATGTGCTTAAATTAGCCAAGCAATCTCAGATATGTAGAGAACCAGTTCTCTACTGAGCAGCAGGACTGATCTGCAACCTACACATTTTTTCTTAAAAGTGCATACTTTCCAAAATAAAACCTCAGAGCCTGTAGATGTCTTGCATTCAGTCACCAGCCAGGATTGTCTTCAGGAAATGAAGTGGTTCTCTTTCTACCTGCTGCCAGAGTGTGGCAGTGGAAAATTTCTACAGCTTTACGAGCGCAACTGAACTCCAAATCTCCATTGCTAAGCAAGACGACTGTTAAATGAATTTTGTCTTTCTTGCCACAATTCTTGACCTTTCTTGCCACAGTTATTAATCTGCAGTTGGTAACATGATTGTTAAGTGAATCTGGCTTCCCCATTGACTTCGTTTGTCAAAAGGTTGCAAAAGGTGATCACATGACCCCAGTGCCAAGCTCTGAATTTTGATCATGTGACCACACCAAACTGCAACCTAAAACCCACTTATGCATCGTCGGGTGCCGGGTGGGTGTGGCCCATTGGCTGGTTGTGGCTGCGGTGGTAACGGCAGATTGGGTGGGACTAAAAAGTTCAATCAATCAATTCCAACTTTGCAAGATCTTTTTTTTTTCCCACGAGAAGTTGAAATTGACTGATTGATTGAACCCCCTTTTTTTTTTTGCACACAGCAGCGGAGGCCTAAAGCGAAAAGGTTTTATAAAACCCAGCTGAAGGCCTAGGACTGGGGCGATGGCGCGCGTGCCCACAGAGAGGGCTCTGAGTGCCGCCTCTGGCACCTGTGCCATAGGTTCGCCACCACTGTTCTAGATAAAGTGAAATCTAGATTACTAGAAAACTAGCACATGTGAGAGGAAGCATGACTTCTTGTCATTGCGATACTGATTTCCTATATTCCAGGAGGTTTAGTTTTCCAGCAGATTAGTTTTTGGAATTATATAGTTTCCATATGAGAGCTTGGTGTAGTGGTCAAGATATCAGGCTAGAAACTGGGAGACCGTGAATTCTAGTTCTATCTTAGGCACAAAGCCAGCTGGGTAATATTGGGCCAGTCATTTTCTCTTAGCCCTAGGAAGGAAACAGTGACAAACCACTTCTGAAAAACCTTGTCAAAAAAATTGCCAGGGCTTGCCAAGCAGACTCCGAGAATCGGACATGATTGAACGGAACAAAACAAATTGTATATACCTTAGGTGTAGGATGGCATTGTAGTTTCAGTAATTGGCATTACATGGATTGCCAGCTGCTTATTAAATTACCTTGGGTTTTGCCTCATTCCTCTTCCCACCAACAAAGCAATTAAAAGTCTTTGCTGTAATAGGCATTATGTATTCGGTCTAGTTTTCTATTAAAATTTAGAGTTCTTTTGCCCTGCAGTAAACATTTCATTCCTTAAGAAGTCTATAAAGTAGTTAATAAATTAGTTATGCTAAGTTATCCCAAAATAGTCTTGTGAAACCTTCAATAGCTAAGTTTATAGCTAGTCAGAAGAACCATCCATGAGTATTACACCGGTGACAGTAAGTTTTCGTTTCGTCATTTTTTTTTTATTGTATACTTCAGCTGAGTATGCTTGTGAATCATATTGTTACTTCATGATTACATTTTCAATCTCTGGGGAAAAATTCTTTTGTATATATAGCGAATTGGGGTTTTGAGTATCTGAAGCACAGAGTTAATAAAAAGAATAGCGGCTAGGTGGGAATTCAGTTAGCAAATCGTTGGGAGGTTTTTTCTTACTTTTAGTTTCTGAAACATCAACCTATTCTTCTTTAAGACTTGTAATCAGCTTTTAAAATAATTTTTCAGATATTTGCCAAGCATTTCCAGGACAAACAAAAATGACAATATGCTGTGAAAATCTGGAATCTATATCTAAATCTATTTGTCTATAATTAGCTATCTAGCTATATCATCTGTTTTAAGAAACTATTTTATAGCTAAAATATTGGTATTATGCAACAAAACAGGCATTTTATTTGAAAGCTGAGAGCAAATGAACTTTTAGCAATTGACAATATAGCTTTTAGCTTCGCAAAAACCATCATTGTAGTAATCATCTTAGTAAATAGCAATTAATTGTTGGACAGTATGTTTTAATATAATAATATATCTCTTAATATGATTTATATAGTTAGAGTATCCTGCAGAATAAGAGTGATACTGATTTTTGGATCTTTAGAATTAAAACTCTAGGCTAGGACAAAATTGTTTTCTTTGCTTTGTATTGAAGCTTTGGAATTAAAAATATTTTCTTTACTGTTAAAATGATGTTCCACCCAGTTAAGAAAGCAACTTCCAGTTTTAAAACTAGTATGAGTTCCAATAATAAGATGACATTTTAAAAAATGCTCTTGGCTTTGAAAATCTAAAATATCTACTTATGCTGAAAAGGAATGGTTTGTAGTTTTTCTTGTTGAAGCAGACTAATACATTCTAACTATTTAAGCCACAAAAGTATGTATAGGAAACACTCTGCAACTGGAGCTTCTACAACTAAACAACATGATCATTGAGTTAATTGCGTCTGATTATAATATTTTTAGGCAAAGCAGATTTTTCAAAACTGCAGAGTGCAAGTAAACTTCAGTTAAGCCAATGCAGAGATTACAGAGGTGGATTTGGTGACTGATTTCATTAGAGGAAGCAGTTTCTTAGATTCAGATTTATTTGTTACAACTTAATAACCAGATCTAAGTGCAGCTTATTTTGTTTCTCTTTTTATTCTAGGCAGATGTTAATAAATAAAAGGTAAATGTGGGCCAATTTGAGTAAGAGAATCTTTGCTATAGTTAAACGAGCTTCTTACAGGATGAAATAGCAAACTCCTGTTGTTCTGTAGCTCTGAAGATACCATATTTCCACCCTAAGGAAGAATTATAGACTATATTTTATTTATTTGTTAGAGTTATATCTCCACCTTTTCTTCGGAAACTCAAGTGACAGAAGTCCATTTTTCATCACTACAGCAACACACCCTGTGAGTTAAATTAGTCTGAAATAAATGATTAGCCCACAGTCGTCCATAACTTCCATGGCTGAGATGGGACTTGAACGTGGCCCTCCCTAGTAACAGTCTAACAATTTAACCTCTGTACCATTTTAATATCAAAGGAATACATGTGATATTGTATGGTCATTATATTTCAGCTCCATTTTATTAAATTTTAAAATTGAAACTATGCTCAAGATGTTAGTAATCTATTTATCTTTGATAATATTTATAGGCAAAGCAGATGTTTTAAAATGGCAGAGTTCAAATATATTACAGTTAAGCCAATGCAAAGATTATGGTGGTAAACTTTGTGATTTGCTAAAGGTTTAGTGAAGGTTTAGCAATATGAGAAGCCTCTGCGTAAAATATTTGCAAATAATAATTTTGGGGCTGGATATCGTTTGTCTTTTATGATCAGAGCAATTAAAGTCACTAATATTTCTTTCATAGCATTGACCCACTCTTCCTCAAAGTCTTTACTGCTATATATTCAACTCTCCATGATTCTTTTATTAACTTTCTCAAGTACAGTATGTTAAAGCTGGGAGAGACTGGCCTAAGATGATGATGCAAGTTTTATGGCTAAGCTTTTGGTGAGGTCAGCATGACTTGCTGAGTTGCTGCTACTCAGCTAACAAGCGTAGCTACTTCCTTTACTATTGCCTAGTTGTCCCAAAGGTGCTTTCTTTCAAACGGCAAATGCACTTTCTTGTTTTGCTAGAAGACGTTTTGCTTTTCATCCAAGAAGTTTCTTGAGTTCTGACTGAATGGTGGAGAGTGGAAGGATTTATATTCCTTGCAGTCATTTGGTTATGCACCTTTGGGACAACTATGACTTGGACCAGTGTTTCTCAACCTTGACAATTTTAAGGCATGTGGACTTCAACTCTCAGAATTCCACAGCCAGCATTGCTGGCTGTGGAATTCTGGGAGTTGAAGTCCACATGCCTTAAAATTGTCAAGGTTGAGAAACACTGACCTGGACGACTGAGAATCTCCATATACATATTGCCTGGTTGATTAACACACCCTCTGCTTCTTATTTTGGTGTGAGCTCCTAGGTTCTTACTAAGCTTTTACATAGGCTGAGGACAGGAGACTATCAAGAGCCAGATCTACCTTCCAGCTTACTGGCTGCCTGCTCTTGAACATTATACCTTTGTTTTTGAAATACCCATCTAGCCCCTGCTTTTTGAAAGCAAAGAAACTCTGTAGGGTTATGTAAAAGGTTTGATAATGGGACATTCTGACCCCAAATTACACTGTTCTGAATATTCTGACCCCGGGTTAGGCTCGTTCAAATTCCAAATACTCATGCCCATTCTGTGTATTTTTGCATACCCCTAGAGTTCTGCCTTCTGGGCGAAGCAAACAAGGAGAAACTGTAGAGATAACCTGAATTTAATTGGATACAGTTATTCAAATTCCTAATCAAGAATTGGCATTAGCAGCAGCTACACACAGAACCAGCAGCAACGGGTACAGACATCTCTCAGTTAAAATACCCATTGTTGGAAGCAGTGCGTGCTTCTGTTGCCAGAGACACAGTTTCAAATTGATATAAACATGGGAGAGGCATCTGATAATTTCTTCTACATTTCTCCCAAAAGAATGCTGCTTGGAAGTACAAAACAGAACTGTGGTTAAGCTTAATCTGTAGTTGGAAGCTAGTGCTATTCATTACAAAAATACATTCTCTGCTGATATTTTTCTTTTACATATTCATTTTTTTGAGCCAAACTATCTTTGTTTCTAAATCATTCTCGAAATTTACTGGATGACCTAGATTTACTTTGATGAGACTTGGAAGACTCCTGCAGCAAATTCTAGATCTGTCCAAATCAGCATGTGTTGCATAATGTATTGTTTTTTCTTTCATTGAAAAAAGTATACATGCATTCTCAGATATATACTCATATGCATGGTTATGTGATATAAAACTTCATTTTAATAAATGCCTAAATTTTGGTCCAAAAATTTGACCAAATTGCCTTTTATCAATAGTTGAAATAGCGTTTTATTGACAATGCACATTTATTTTTCCAAGTTTTACAGTATGTTTGGTCTATCATTCATGCCTAAGAAATCCGTAATTTGTTCTTGTAGATTCCAAATATTGCTAATAATACTACCTTGTTGATTTAAAATGTTGACAGTACTTGTGTTTCCAGTGGGTTTCAACTCAGAGCAATAAAGAAACAGGTTCGTTGATATGATTTAATATTCCAGTTCTTGAACCACTTTACAAGGCCTTGGTAAGGCCACACTTGGAATACTGCATCCAATGTTGGTCACCACGATGTAAAAAAGATGTTGAGACTCTAGAAAGAGTACAGAGAAGAGCAACAAAGATGATTAGGAGACTGGAGGCTAAAGCATATAAGGAACGGTTGCTGGAATTGGGTATGTCTACTTTAATGAAGAGAAGGACGAGGGGGGACATGATAGCAGTGTTCCAATATCTCAGGGGTTGCCACAAAGAAGAGGGAATCAAGCTATTTTCCAAAGCGCCTGAAGGCAGGACAAGAAGCAACGGATGGAAACTGATCAAGGAGAGAAGCAACCTAGAACTAAGGAGAAACTTCCTGACAGTTAGAACAATTAACCAGTGGAACAACCTGCCTCCAGAAGCGGTGAATGCACCAACACTGGAAGTTTTTAAGAAGAGACTGGACAGCCATTTGTCCAAAATGGTATAGGGTTTCCTGCCTGAGCAGGGGGTTGGACTAGATGACCTCCAAGGTC
>NW_015386612.1:383982-393294 GCF_001527695.2 Protobothrops mucrosquamatus | reverse complement strand
ATTGCATCTCCAAAAGAGAGATGATTGCAAAGAAACTTCTACTAAACAGTCTCTGAGATATCCAGTATCTTCAGACAAAATGTTCAATTAGAGTAGATACATTTGAAAATAAGAAAGTAATTCACATTTTTAAAGCAACTATGTGAAAAACTTTCTAATTGGTTTTGGAATACAGTCCTAAGGAAAACTGTTGTGGATAAAGATTTTAATAATTAAAACTTTGCCCAGAAGCTAGTTTTTTTTTTAACCCTAAAGAAATGAATGGAACTTGTTGGACTAGTCTGTACTTTTCACAATGGAACCCCAATAAGTCTGCTTGATACAATCACAAACCCTGTTGTTGGAGGTGAAAAAAGTCAGAGTTGATGCTTCATTGTTGTGAGAAAGCAAGAACTTATATATACTGTTATAGTAATTTTTGACAATGCAAAAACATCAACAGCAATTCCATTTTTTTCACTAATGTGAACATTGCCACCATTTTATTTATTTATTAGATGTATGTTCTACCATTCTGGAACTCAAGGTGCAATATGCAGTGTAGCACTATCTCCTCCAATTTGCACCACCACAATAATGCTGTGGAGTAGGTTGGGCTGCAAGTGGCTGTTCCAAAATCACCCATTAAGTTTCCACATCCGAGGATGGTATCCCCATTATGTTAACCTATAAGTTTTAAATTTTGCTATTTAAAATACAAATAATTAGACTTGAATATATTTAGAATTCAGTGTTTTCAGTCATTACAGGATCAAAAGAATTTATTCTTTGGTCCTTAAACTGGATTCCATATCTTAAAATCAGTAAGAATGTCCCGGATGTGACCTAATCCTAATATTGTGAACTTATTTAATGTTTTCTAATTCATGTTAGTATTTCTCACCCTATCTCATTAATCCTCAGCTATTCCAAAAAGCATGCATTTTTATTTGCCCAGGAAAGATAGTTCATTTGTGGAGAATACAAGATAAAATATTATTATTTAAACTGACCATTAAAATCCCCCACCCCAATTTGACTCAATTATGTAAGTCACTTGTTTCAGTTTGTGATCAAATGCAATAAAATTATTTATAGCAGCCTAGAGCAAGCTTCATTTCTGTGCCGTTTTGAAATATTTTTGCACTTCTGGAAACTTCTTCCCCTTCCCTTAAGATCCCCAAATTTCAGCTCTAGCTCTTGATATCCCCACTAATAATCTGTTTTCAAAGTCACACAAGCAATATATAAGTGTAGGTCATTGAAATAATCAAATTACAGTGAAAGCAGTTGTTATAATGCCTGAATTTTATACGTTAAGGATAAGATTTTTTTATTAATGATATGGTTTCCTAATTCTAAGTGATTTCCTTTTCATAGATTAGCTATTAATACTTTATAAGTATAGATGTATGTTTTGTACCGACTACCAACAGTTATCAATGCAGAAAGGTTTGTGTGTGTATGTGTCTAATTGAATGAGAGAGGTTTTGTAGATTTTGCAACTATAGAATAGTTGAGATACAGAATTATGCACATGTTTTTTTGTTTGTTTCCCTTACAATAATTAGATTTCCCCATTTTCTCCTGGTTGAAAGTGTCAAGTTCATCTTGAAGGAAAATCTACTTTTAAGCCATGTTATATATTCACTGTGTTTTTATGAATAATTCAGAATTACTTTTCCAAATAAGCAAAGCAATCATGGTTTGTTTAACCGCTTCTGTTTTGTTTTTCCTTCTTTTTTAAGTCCTCTCACTTTGCATCCTTGCAGATTAGATTGATTAATAAATGAATTCATGCAATTGCACTCATTCACATTTACTACACAGTTGCAATCAGTAAACTAATATCAAAGTTGTTTTCAATCTCTCTAAAACAATTCATATTGTATTCATTTGCTGAGTTCACACAGCGTATTAAGTAAAAACAAACGAAACCTCAATATTGTTAAGTACAATATGTGAAAGCAAGCATTTTATGGAGAAGATATTTGTCTTGACATACTTCTCATACTTTTGATTGTGAGTTAATCACAGCCAGATGCTATTGTTATGATATCACAGTTTCACCCTAAGGTTTTAATGAGAACATACAATATATAAATGTGTTGTTGTATTATGAAGATTGGAATTTATTTCTCAGTGTCTTTAAAATCTAGAATGAAAGTAGATGATTTCATAAGTTCTTACTTAAATGTCTCCTGGCTAAATACTCTAATTAAATAATAGCTGCAGAAAAAATATTTATCAGATATTCCATTCAAAATGTAAATCTATTTGATGATTACTTTTATATTATAAACCAATGTATTAATGTTATAATATTTATGCCTTAATATTATATAGTAATATATTACATGAATAGTGCCAAGTTCATTGTTGAATAATATAACTGAATAAGCTTAAGAATATGGTATTTTTTGTATGAGACAAATTGTATTTATAGGTGCAAATTGGAGTGGCTGCCTAAATGTTATAATTATACTTACTTTCTTTTTAGGCATACATGATACATTGCCTGCTAATAGAGAAAGCTTGCTACAATGTAGCTTTATTGAATAGAATGATCACGTCATTTACAATGATTGCATTCTGCAATGAATTTTCATTTACATTAATTGAATAGCACAAATCTTGGTATGTCATCTATTTATATTTACTGGTAGCATAAAATGCTATCTTTTATCTATACAGGAAGTATTCTTCTTTGGAATATGACGTGTTGAATACTGTAGAATGGGATCTTACATTGCTTATGTTTTAATAGAGAATTAAGCTTGTTGACTTTAAAAAAAAACAATAGTAACTTCTTAATTTTTGTGTATAGCAAATCCAGTTTGCAGATGATATGCAGGAGTTCAGTAAGTTTCCCACAAAGACTGGTCGCAGATCCCTGTCTCGTTCCATTTCACAGTCTTCCACAGACAGCTATAGTTCTGGTAAGTGTCTCCCTTTTAATAATATTTATTTTCCTTTTGATTTATCTTCTGCTGATACAGAAATAGTTAGCTCAAGAAGCACAACTGGCCTCTCAATGTCTTCCTTGTAGTCTTTGAACACACACAGAGAGAGAGAGAGAGAGAGAGAGAGTCATGCTGCTGAATTTATTAATGTGATTATTATTCAAAGAATAATGTTATTCAAAGTTATTCAAAGAAAATGTATTTAAAAAAATTCGTAGACATGTCAGCATATCCCTGCCAGATCCCCTGCAGCTCCCAGAGGCTGATTGGTTTAAAAAATAAAAGTTCCTACCCTTCACCTCAAACTTCTTGTTATCTCTACACTTATTCATATAGAAGGAAGTGTGAAGTGGTTCATTATAATATCACTAATAATGGGACTCAGTAGATAGTAGCTATCCATAATGCAGAAAAGAGTCTTGACTTGGTTACTTCCTATACTAAGATATAATCATTGACTTAGTTTCTCTTATCTATATATCTCTTCTCACTGAAAACTTTATTTTTTTTTTATAGCGGCATCCTACACTGATAGCTCTGATGATGAAGTTTCTCCAAGAGAAAAGCAGCAAACGAATTCCAAAGGCAATAGTAATTTCTGTGTTAAGAACATCAAGCAAGCAGAGTTCGGGCGCCGAGAGATAGAGATTGCTGAGCAAGGTAAAGCTCAATTTGCTAAAGCTTCTCTCTGGGTGTCATACATTTTATTCCATTAGTCAGCAAACACCTTGGTAGCAAGTAAGCTCTTTCAAATGTCCACAAATGATGTAAATCTATAAACAAGGCCCAAAGTTTAATTAAGCTGTATTGCACAATCCTTATGAAGTGATCAGTGTGGGGTTTTTGTGTTATTTGTTTAACAAATTAATAGGATCTTATTCACATAGTTCCATTTTCAGCAATTAAGCACTCCTTGGCAGTGTTCAGTTCAGGTTGCCGGCATTCTTCAAATATATACTAGGACTGTTCAGATATCTAGACTCACAAATGAAAAGGTGATTTGGAGTACCTTGTTGACAACCTTTTAAAGAAAGTGCTTTTTTTTCTGAGTTCATACAGCTGCTGTCAGGCAATTCCAGGAAAAGACACATTTGACTTAAGGAAAAGCTACTAAACACATGTGCTTTCATAAATGTCCCAAATCACTTTTTTTCCTTCAAATTGCTGTACAGCCTTATTATATACTACATTTTGGATTCAAAGTAGTTGATAGTAAGTAAATATGGTTTATTGTTGGAACCATGGGCCATAATGAAGTAACATAGCATAAAATACAGTGAAACAAAATAACAATACAGTTATGTAATAAAAAAAGATTGCTAAATACTAAGAGGGCAAAAGAAGATAAAGCCAGGGCTAAGATTAAGGACTTAAAAGTTCTTAAGGTTCTGAGATTAAATGACAACAAATAAAAGTGGCAACCTTGCTACTAACAATGGGAAGCATATCTACAAGATAATTCAAATGTTTGATGTCTGACCCCTTGAATTCACCTGTCATCAATAATATGAGCCTAATCTCATAGATAGTACAGTGGAGGACGTAATAAACAATAGCCTTCCTTTGACTGGCACTGCACAGAAATCCACACTGTTCAACAAGATGCTACAGAAACTCCCTTGAAGATATGCTGAAGGATGCTGTAGGTGACAGGATGCAAGGCCTTCCTCAGTGGGGCAAATTGTTTATTTCTCTTTGCAGAGCAATTGTTTTCTACCGTGTTTCCCCCAAAATAAGACTGGGTCTTATTTTTATTTTTTTTGCCTCCAAAAGAGGCACCAGGTCTTATTTTTGGGGAATGTCTTTTATACTCACCGATAGCCCTGCCCAGCCAGTCCACTTCTGCGGCCGAAGGAGCAGCTTCTTTCTGCAGCTGCATTCCGCCTTACATTTTTCAGTTAGGCCTTTCTGGAAGGCCTCTGCAGCTGAGTACCTAGCTATGGATTGAATCCATAGCTCAGTTCTCGGCTGTAGAGGTCTTGAATCCATAGCTCGGTTCTTGGCTGCAGTGGGCTTCCAGAAAGGCCTTTGACTGAGAAATGCAGGCCTAGCTGCAGAAGATGCCGCAGAAGAAGTGAGCCAGCGAGGAGAGGCCTGGCTGCAAGGTAAGTGGGTGCGGGGTGTGTGGGGCAGCTCCATCCCCTCACTCCCACCCTAGCTAGATTTTTAGGTGTATGCCTTGCCCTAAAACTAGGGCTTATTTTGGGGGTAGGGCTTATATTAGGCTCACTCCCAAAAATCAAGCTAGGGCTTATTTTTGGGGTAGGCTTTACTTTCGGGGAAACACATTAAGAGCTTTTTACATGCATATAATTCTAGGAATTGAAGATAATTGTTTGCTCAGTAATTGGCATGGGGGTTTGTTAAAGGTACTTTTTTTTTTTAGATATGTCTGCACTGATTTCACTAAGAAAACGAGCTCAAGGGGAAAAACCTTTGGCTGGAGCTAAAATAGTGGGATGTACACATATCACAGCACAGACTGCAGTGAGTACACCTGTTTTGCCATTTGTATCTTAGTCTTCTTTCATCTTTACTATTTTCTGGAGTCTATCTATCACCTCCAGGTGACAAGGGAACTCAGTTCTATAAAGGGTGTAATTTGATTACTAAGTCATCTTGATAAATATTTCTACTCTGCAAAGACAATTGGCCTTATGGAACCTGCTGGATCTAAAGTAGTTGATGATTTAATGTGGGTTTGAACTGATTACTACAATTGTTTGAATTGGAACTGCAGTCTTGAATAGTTCAAAGAAGTGGAAATAAATGGTTTGGATCTCAGATAATCCTTTTCTTATGTTTTAAAGGAGCAAAAGGTTGTGGCATTAATTAACAAATATAGCGTAATTAAACCTCTAGAATCAGGTGATGTATAAATTAAACTTCTGGAATCTACTGGTTTGTGAGCTTTTTCATTCTGAGTTTTTGTTACCCCAATCCAATTAGTAATTACTGAAGCTTTTTAATTTGACGCTTGCTTTATCTTTCAGGTCTTGATTGAGACTCTTTGTGCATTAGGAGCTCAATGCCGATGGTCTGCTTGTAATATTTATTCTACTCAAAATGAAGTGGCTGCTGCCTTGGCTGAGGTTGGTGAGTATCAACTAACTGTACAAATAATTTGTGCTAATTCGTGTTAGAAATTATTTATGTATTCATTTTTGCAATATTTACTCATTATGATCTCAGCACTTAAGAATACATAGTTTATCAAGATATTTGGTTATATAAGAAGATACTTAACTTTTTCATATATTAAAACTGTTTTCTGAAGCTTGTCACTAATAAGCTTCATATTTTCAGGAAAAATAAGTGGATTTCATTCAGATGAAAAAAACAATTATTTTGAAAGAGGACTTAATTAATGCCAAACTTCATTATTTATCATTGTAAAAGATTGAGCATAGGTATGTTATGGAAGCTGTATAGAAAAAAAAAGCCTTTAATCTGTGATTAAAATGACCACCTAATGGATCGATGCTAAGTGATTAATACTAGATCAAAATTAGATCTTGAGATATAGTTACAATAGTTAATACTATCTGTCACAATACTTGCTTTCTAATTAGGAAGATGCTGTTTGCAACATTATGGCATTAATTAAATATGTCATTGCAAGGAAACAAAAATATGATACAAAAATGATGGCAAATGTAGGCTTTTCAGATAATTTTCTTTGAAAGTAATTCAAAAATATTTTCTCTACTTCATTAGCTATATTGAAAGATATACAATTGTATTCCTTACTTTGTTTTTAAGACTAGAAAAAAATAGTGTCAGAGTACTTTGCTAATATCCTTTTCCTAATATTTTTATAAATTCTCTCTATATGCCCAAGCTGCCAGATCTTTTCGGAGAAACATTTTAAAGTTAGGTAGACTCCCTTGGATCTGTTATAAGAGAATAGGTAACAGTAAAGAGCACTTGTTAGCTTTAAATTATTTACTCTGTTCTGCATACATTTTTTTCCTATGAACATTCCTGTCACAATGAATATTTTGGTCTTTGGGTGCCACAAAATGTTTTATACCATTCCACTTCCTGCACATTCTGCCAAGAATCTGCTCTGATGGATTTTTTTGAAAAACAAGTAATTCGTTCTCTGACCATTATTACTGGTATAATTCTAAGACAGGGGTGTCAAACTGCCGGCCCGCGGGCCAGTTTCATCATACCGGAGCTGCGCCCACCCCATTGGCGGTAATGGCAAAAAAGCTCCGATACGTCGCGCGACATCACGTGACGTCGTGAGTTTGACATGTCTGTTCTAAGAAAACCCAAAGCCAAGTAAACATTTCTGATGGATTGCTTTAATATAACTTTTTTCCCAAAGGAAAAAACACATGGTACACAGTTCTGTTTTTAATCAGAGTGGTCACCATAATGATTGGGATCTGATTCACATAAACAAATGGCCGGTTAAACATATGACAAGCAAACAAATCACACAATGGCTTAGCATGACCTCTAATGATAGATTACTTTTTTATATGTTTTCTGGTGATTAAAGCCTGGTTCATGTATAGAAGTAAACCATAATATAGGTAGTCCTCAACTTAATGACCACAATTGAGCCCAAGATTTCTGTTGCTAAGTGAGACATTTGTTAAGTGAGTTTTGCCCCATTTTACGACCTTGCCATAGTTGTTAAATGAATCACTGCAGTTGTTAAGTTAGTAAAAAAAGTTAAGTAAATCTGGCTTCCTCATTGGCAGAAGATTGCAAAAGGGGATCATATGACCCCAGGACACTGCACTGCAAAATATGAGTGTCTGAATTTTGATCATGTCCCCATGGGAATGCTGCAAGTATGAAAAATGATCATAAGTCACTTTTTAGTGCCACTGTAACTTTGAACGGTCACTAAACAAACTGTTGTAAGTCGAGAACTATCTGTATAGTTTGTCTCTGGCTTACTATTCAGAAAACAATAGTTAATGAATTTTGGCTTAGTGTTATATATAAATGTAACAACAAATAGCTTTTCTAATAACTTGTTTATTTACATTTTCTCAAAGCAAGAAAACCACTAGCCTAATTAAAGTAGGCAAATCTACTGCCTTAACTATGTAGCTATTGAAAAACATGAAAAGTATTTTCAACATTCATATAACTAAAATATGTGGAAGTAACAGCATGTTACATTTGCTACGTGCTAGTAGTATGTTTAGCTAGGGCAAAATGCAAGAAACCTTGCTTTTAAAAATCAGTTGGGGGCTTTTTTGTTGTTTTCTTAGGTGTTGCTGTGTTTGCCTGGAAAGGAGAATCTGAAGATGATTTTTGGTGGTGCATTGATCGCTGTGTAAATATGGATACCTGGCAGCCCAATATGGTAATAAATCACTCCACTTAAATTCCACTGTTCTCATTTTTGTTGTCTTCTCTCAGAGGGTCCAAATGCTACTTCAGTAATGCCTAGGTTTTTGGCATGCTGAGTGGAAATAATGCTTTTTTCTTCAACCCACAGAAAACAATATGATACAGTGAACTCAGATGGTGAATATTTAACATGCAGAATATTTAAATCTAGTCACTCCTGTTCAGACAAAACTAATTCCCTCATTCTCTGGATTTAGGCTATTGGAGCACATCTAGAGAACATTTTATAAAAGGCATCATTTCAAGAGAACCAGTTCAATGTTATAGAAAAGTGTTGCTCTGGAATGTTGCATAAGGGGCTCTCATTATTCTTCACTCTCTTCATTTACCAGCTTTCATTGAGATACCCTTTTTCTATATATATATAAAATTGTTGTGTGTAGTCTGTTAAGGATTGGTCAATTAGGGAAAACATCTGGCCTTTTTTTTTTTACCTTGGAATATTATCTTTGTAACGATTGTAATTATTGTTATTGTTTGTAAGTCACCCTGAAAGTGAGTGGACAGCAATATAAATGTTCTAAATAAATAAATTATCTAAATAAATAAATAAACTAATATCAGGTTATATTTTTTTTTAAATCTGCAATTTTTAAGTAGCAACACCCTCCTGTATTTTTTGTGTCTTCACTGTCTTCTTTTGCTAATAAATTTTATGATGATTAATATAGCAAAATATTTCCATGTTGACTACTGTATTGTTCTAGGTTAGTTAGAACAGAAGCTGATGATTACTCTCCTGTTTTGGCTGTGCATATTACACAAATGTTCTACCTGCATTTGCACAGTAATTACCGTATATTCCGGCGTATAAGACGACTGGGCGTATAAGACGACCCCCAACTTTTCCAGTTAAAATATAGAGTTTGGGCTATACTCACCGTATAAGACTACCCCTGTTCCAACGCACACCAAATAAAAATTAAAAAACATCAGATTTGATTTCAATATGGTAATTTTAATTCAAATGCTTATGACATGCAGGTAC
>NW_015386612.1:373382-383023 GCF_001527695.2 Protobothrops mucrosquamatus | reverse complement strand
GCGGAGCGGCGCGGTGCGGTGGGAGGCGGCAGGACGGGGGGAGGGGTTACCTGCATCCTGCCAGCCGAACTCTGGAAGCCTGCCTGAATACCCGTATTTTCCGGCGTATAAGACGACTGGGCGTATAAGACGACCCCCGACTTTTGAGAAGATTTTCAGGGTTTAGAAAGTCGTCTTATACGCCGGAAAATACGGTAGTACTGCTGATTTGCACCTTATGTCAGATTTCATAGCAGGGAAAATATTTCATTTTTTGTATTAGAAACCTCACCTAAATAAAAACTTCCAGTGTTGGAGCATTCACCGCTTCTGGGGGCAGGTCGTTCCACTGGTTAATTGTTCTAATTGTCAGGAAGTTTCTCCTTAATTCTAGGTTGCTTCTCTCTTTGATTAGTTTCCATCCGTTGCTTCTTGTCCTGCCTTCAGTAAGATAAAGTTCAACATTCTATCAATAATAGAATATCTGAACCTATTATATTTCCCATATTTGTAGATCTTGGATGATGGGGGAGATCTGACTCATTGGGTTTATAAGAAATATCCCAATGTATTTAAGAAGATCAGAGGCATTGTGGAAGAGAGTGTGACAGGTGTGCACAGGTAACAAAGAAGAACTTCTTTGTCTCTGTTCTTTAAATATGATGTTTTAGCTATGTTGGGGCCTATTTATTTCTGTTTTGTAAGCACAAAATTCAGTAAAGCTCACTATCACAAAGCCTTATAGACTAATAGCTCATGACAGGAGTGAGAAACAGGTGAAATAAAGCTATAGAAGAATGGTAGAATGATGTTAAGACAATATGCACATTTTCTTCTTACTTATTTCCCTATTAATACATGGAACTAGTTCTTTTATCTTTAAGATAAAAATGAAGAAGCTCTTCCTTTTAATTACTTATTTACCACATTTTTGGGTTTATGAAGAAGAAAAGTAGTTAGCATGTTCAATTTAATATTCTCTTAACTTAGAAATGGTTGGAGGTACTCTACTATGTTCACATTTAATTCTTTTTTACTCCTGTTTTCTTTCTCTTACAGTTTTAGTACTAAATGTATGTGGGAAATGCAACCTGTTCTAAGTTTCCAGTAGTAACTCAGGGATGAATTGACAAGCATAAGACATTGTTTTATACCACATCTGACAATAGTGTCAGTTAGTTCAGTATCATCTACACTGGACTTTAGCCAAGGAAGAATATCTACAGCAGTATCTACAAATACAAAAGACTAAATAATTGTGTTATCACTGAGCTGTTACTCAAAATTGAATTAATGGATAAAGAGTATGTTTCCTTGGGTGATGGCTGTGTTTGCTTCCCTTAAGGTAATGCAGCTATTCTTTCATAAACTCGATATAATTGGCATTAACAAAGATTTTCTTTAGATATTTGCTATTACTATCACTATTACACATATCACTGTGTTCATTGAAGCTTTACTTATATGGGACTAAATAAATCTTGAAGATTTCATAATTCTTCCCTATTCTGATCTTTTAAAAGTAAGAACTCTGTGCATATCTAAATGAGAATTTGTTAAGGAGCCTATCTATTGCTGCTACTTAAAGCTTTGCTTCTAACCAAAAACTGTAATAATGTCTCTTTCTGATCATTGCGTTTCTCAACTGATTTTTAATTAGAGAGCTCATATCTGGGCTGCAGAAATTCAAATGACCTCTAGATAACAGCAGAATGGTGTAGAAAAATGTAACTGTTGGCTGCTGACTAATGGTTATCCAAATATTTGAAGCCAAGATCATCGTACTTTAATTTGGAAAAATTCCATCCCCTCCCCACTTCTTTTTTCAGATTGTACCAGTTATCAAAAGCTGGAAAACTCTGCGTTCCTGCCATGAATGTAAATGATTCTGTCACCAAACAGAAATTTGATAACTTGTATTGTTGCAGAGAGTCCATCTTGGATGGGTGAGTTTGGACTGAGGGGGAAAAAATTGAACATTCAGCTTTTGTGTCACATCTTTATGTTCAGTTTTATGCCAGAGGTTAAATCATTACACTGCTGTGATACATAGTGACTGAAAATTTTACTTTATTGAAGAATCTAAGAGAATTGTGTTTTCAAAATGGGTTGCTTTGTTTTCTGTAGTCTAAAGAGGACAACGGATGTTATGTTTGGAGGCAAGCAAGTAGTAGTGTGTGGCTATGGTGAGGTGAGTATTAGAAGTGATCCATAATCTTAATGTCCTTTTATGAGCTCTCATGAGTACAAGCAAATAGCTAGCTTTGTGTAGCCTTCATTATTTGTTGTATTCATTATCTGCCTTTTACTAGTAATACTTTCTTGCTTGCTTAAATAAAAGCACAATTAGCAAGCAATTGTGTTGTAACAGAAAATGATGTATCTAATTGTAAGCCACTCAGAATAATTGCAAGTGCTATCAGTGAGTATTTTTACATCACTACAATTAATAATGTATGCAAAACACATCAATTATATTCAAGATAATCTTAACATGTGAATGGAATGTATTATTTCAACATGGTTCCATATGAATGGCAATGTGGAATTCTGCACATTTTTAAAATTTTACAACAGCAGCCTATATAATAATTCTTGGCCAGTAGTGCAAGTGATTGTTTATGCAAGAGACTTAACAGCAAGAGGAATCTGGAATTCTTTCTAGCTGTTCAAAATCAGTATTAAAATGGTTCCTTTCCCTTTCCTTCCCTTCCCCTTTCCTTATACAGCAAAAATTAGTGTGTATTTTTCCTCAAAGTGTGAGTCTTCGTTATATGATTAAACTGATAATTGTCATAAGCTAGGCCTTAGTAATAAACTGAGCAGAGGAAGCATTTTCATATGTGATAATTTCTTGGCCACATTTTATTTTCTCTCCTGTTTCTTCTCTGTATTGTGGTATAATATTTCCCAACTCAGAAAATAAATCTGCTTTAAATATTTTAGGTTTTTTTTTCAAAGTTGACAGCGAGGAAGCTTTTTTTTATTGAGAAGTATGGTGATATCCAAGATATTTACGGTTTGTAAAATGAGAATATAAAGTATGCACATTCCCCAGGTATGCACACAGTGGCTAATCCCTTTAAAATAAACAATTTTTTTTAAAAAAAAATCATGTTTGGAATCAAGTGCAAACGTTATCAATTCCTGTTATAATTGCATCAATCATACATTTAGCTAGTAAATAGTAGTAGTGCAGCCATGAGTAAAAGAATGGATAGAAGTAACATCTTCATGCCATACTAACAGGAAGAATACTATTAAGGGGGAGGCTACAAGTTACTCCTGAGTATTTTTGCTACCAGTCCATCAATGTTCATTAGTTAATACACCAATTATACACATTTGAATTTTAGTGTAGAAATTTCAAATCATAAGTTACCTACTGTTGCTTTTGAGGTAGACAAGACATTGTTTTCCAGCTTCTGATTTTGTGTTTACATTTGGGTACCGCAGGTTGGAAAGGGATGCTGTGCAGCTCTGAAGGCTCTGGGAGGAATTGTTCATATCACAGAGATTGATCCCATCTGTGCCCTTCAAGCCTGGTAAGAGATGAGCTGTTACAAGCATTATTCTCTGACAGCATTCTTTATCACTTTTGATTGTTCTTCTGGTGACCGCTTCTGAAGGTTGAAGTGAAACTGATTATTAAAGGTTCTTCTATCTAGAACTTGAAATCAAAGCTATCCTGCAGTAGATATGCGCTCCTGTATTAACTTTTTAAGGGCTTTGTGATTAATATTGTTCCTGAAGAACTGGTGCACAGCTTGACGGAGGCCTTGGTCACCATTTGGAACAAGAGGACGGCTACAACTTAGGATTGAATTGTGGCTTTTCCATCCTGTAAACAAAGGAGTAAAATTAAATGCAGCCCATTACTGTAATATAAATGTAATACAATTCTTCATCACTGAAGATGGATCCTAAGGAAAGGGTTAAGTCCATCTCTTCTAAATAGAAGGGCGCTCATAAAAGCTCTTCCTGCCCCATAGGATACCAAAGCCATTCTGACCAACCATCTTCAAGTTGATCAGTGGGGCAATAATAGGCAAACACAAGATGCTATTTGGCAGCTGAAGTTTAAAATATGGGGGAAAAAGTAATGCTGTCAGAGCCAGCCCAATCTGTTAGCCAGAAAGGCTGGGCCAAGCTAAAAAAAAATGAGAGCCTCC
This sequence comes from Protobothrops mucrosquamatus, assembly GCF_001527695.2. NCBI lineage: Eukaryota > Metazoa > Chordata > Lepidosauria > Squamata > Viperidae > Protobothrops > Protobothrops mucrosquamatus. Next base: position 378,872 of record NW_015386612.1, on the reverse strand, counting down.
TGATGCAAAGCAAAGGCAAATGACAGCACCAGCAACCAATCTACCAGCAAGAAATTGGTGGTACAACCAGATTCCTGCTATATAACCAAGGTCAAGTCCATTTCTACCTAGATTCTCTCTCTCCTCTCCCCCTCCCCAATAATGGATGCAGCATATACAAGGCTCTTAAGAAGCTACTTCAGATATGCTTTAGAAGGATTTTTTAATGTTTATATTATATTTTTTTTAAATCTCACCTTTAATATTTTTATAAATAACTCAAGTCTGTGAAGGGCTGGTAATTTGTCTCCTTCGAAAGAGAAGATCAAGGAAGAGTACATGATCCACTATTTGCAGATCGGTTAGAATAGGGGTGTCAAACTGCCGGCCTGTGGGCCGAACGCGTCACGAGGAAACCACACCCACCCCATTGCCGGCAATGGGGAAAAAGTTCCTCTCAGACCGTCCTGGCTTGTTTTCCCAAACAAAACGCCAGCAGACAGGAACGGCAAACCAACAACAATTTTATTCAAAGTTGTAGTAAAGTTAGCTCTGGGAGTTGCTTTCTCGCAGCGTGCTTTGTATCCCATCAGCCCCGCCCATCCCAGGCCCGCCCCGCCCAATACCACCCCCATAGTCAGCCAGTCCCTCCAGCGAAAACACCTGGGGATTGTCAGGCCCAGCGTCCGTTCAACCCCGCCCCATCGGCCCTGCCCCCTCAGCCCCATTCAGCTGCTCGCCGCCCGAAAGATGTCCCAGCGCCCGTGCAGGCCAGCGTCCATCCTGCTACACGCCCCACGCATCGGTAGGCTGGCGCCGTCCGCCCGGCAGACTGTAGCCCGGCGCCGCCCGATGACGTCCCGACGTTGTCGTCCCGACGGCAGGGGAAACGGAGGGAGCACCACCGCACGGGACGTGCGGAAACGCCAGCTGAGAGCCAGAGAGGCAGGCGAGGAGACGGAGAGGCCCCCATCCGGACCGGCACAGCAAGGAGCGGCGATTTCAGGCCTGACAGTTCCAATATGTCACGCGACGTCGCAAATTTGACATGTCTGGGTTAGAAGATGTATTTATATTTAGATGATTTAGCATATCCAGCCAGCAAGAAGTAGAAGCGCCCTTTCAGCACGACAGTTGACTTGATAAGAGGCAGTTACATCAACAGCTTTAACAACAGTACTAGACATTTTATAGGGAGGCAGTCTAGGAATAATTAACCACCTTTCTTATATATATTATAAAATAAATAAGTCCATCTGTACAGATGCAGCTTTGGGGTATCCAGTGTTACAAAAATGGTTATAACAATTATACTGACTTATGCTGGGAGTAGTGCTAGGTAAAATGTCCTTTACTGTCAGCTTCATCTTGGGTAACTAAGAATAGTTAGGCTTTATCATGAAATATTTTTCTAGCTATCAGAAAAGATGGACTCAACAGTCCCACTGTACTGGAGGTGAATAAAGTTAGAGAAAATCCAAACATCCAGGTTCAAAATACACATTGTACTGCTGTGCTTTTATTAATGGCTTTACATTGTTCTTCTATTTCCCATGTATTCTCTGCCAGTGGCAAGTCTTAGTACTGTGAAATATTTCATGAAATAGAAGTAGAAATGTACTCATTTGAAGTCAAGGCATGCAACTGGAGGGAGGGGGTTTCTTCCATAGAATAGGAAGAAGTGTTAGACTCTACTTTCCAGCTAGTGGAGGTGGGTTATCCTTTCTGTTGGATCCATCTTCCAGTTACAAAGGTACTTCGTAGTACAATAATTATTTAATAGGTGTGGCTATTTAACTTTTCTGCAGTTATTTTTTAATAGAATGGAATGTAACTTGGATTCTAGAAAGTACTCAGATCATGCTGAGTATCAAACCCCTGACTTGCATACTATGCTTTTAGGAATGTCATATACTTTATTTGCTCTTTTTTCATAGCTGGCAAAATACTCTTTTATGCGAACAGTGTTTGAGTATTGCATATCTAGTGTACACAAAAGCAATCAAGTAATATCAGTCTTAATCTGATATTAGCTGTTCTGGGCTACTTTGGTTTATTTATTCTATTGCTACTGTTTCAGACAATGTCAGTCAATGAAATCTATCAAATGGATTACCAAATTGTGAAAAGGAAAATGGCACTGGTCACTGAGAATTGGAAGTAATTCACCGTTGGGCATGTGGGAATCTGTGTGCCCCATGAATATTTGTCATCTTTTGCTCTTTAAAACATAGCAATACAAATTGGTTTGGATTCTTTGACTGTATTAATAAGAACACACCTAGTTCTTATTAATACTGGAACTGTATTACAAATGTACCTGAAGAATTCCTTTACATTTCAATAACGGTGAAATTATTTTTATTGATCTCTCTGAAAATGTCTTTGTATCAACTTATTTATGAAATAAGTTAGTGATCTAAGCAACAATTTAAGAATAGATATATTCAGTTATGTTGCAATATTGACAATGAGTTTTTAATTTATTCAATTTTGAGAAGTTGGTTAGATGGACAGATTGTTCATCCTATTGTTTTGCAGTGCTTTGACCAGTGTTCCTTTATTTTTTCATTTCTGTGTGGTAGCATGGATGGATTTCGAGTAGTGAAACTCAATGAAGTAATTCGACAGATGGATGTAGTCATAACCTGCACAGGTAAAGCATTCTGAAAAGGACAAGTAGTGTGCCTGTTTTAAGTTCACGTTATTTCCCAGCAGTGAAATTTTAAAATTCTGATTTTCTATTTTTAGATGGTTAAAGATTAGACTTCCCTCCTCAAAGCTCAATGTTAAAATAATGTAAGAATCTTCAAAGTGTTGGAACATATTGATTATATAACTTGGTGTTTTGTTCTATATGTAAGATTAGAATTAAAAATTTAGGGACATGCAAAGAAAAATAGGATAGCTAAAGTAAATCACCAGCTTGCTTTAGATGCCTTTTTTCAATGTAGGGAATAAGAATGTGGTGACAAGAGAACATTTGGATCGAATGAAGAATAGTTGCATTGTATGCAACATGGGACATTCCAACACTGAAATTGATGTGGTGAGTATTTATTATCCTTGGTTTCCCTTTTCTCTTCTCCCAATGAAATATTGTAGATGAACCTCTCTGAATGTTTCCTTTCTCAGGCTAGTCTTCGTACCCCAGAACTTACATGGGAGCGGGTACGTTCTCAGGTGGATCATGTAATCTGGCCTGATGGCAAGCGAGTTGTTCTACTAGCTGAGGTATGTGTAGAAAGATTCAGGTATGTCTTAAACTGCTTCTCAAGATTCAAGATAGTGAAAAATAGCATGGTGTGTTACCTAGCTATAAATCATTACACATAAGAATAAATGGTTCTGGCAAACAGTTAAGGAACTGAAACAAAAAGCTATTTTTTTCTGTACAATTCAGGGTATTTCGGTTATGCAGAAATGTAAAGCCAATAAGATTAATGTGGATATGAATGTCTTATTCCTAGATTGTGCAGCTCTTTTGGGTTCAGCTAATCTTAACATCTGAAATTGATTATTTTCCCAATGAGTTAATTTCCTCACATCTAAACTATACAGAGATATTAGTTTTTCAGGATTTAAAAGATTTAAGATATTATCTAATAAGTTCAGATCAGCTTCACATTTCTTGTCAGTAGGCATTTGATAAAGTAAATTGAAACTAAAGTATTGTCCTCAGTTTTAATGTCTCTAATCCATGTTTACCCTTTGCAGTTATCTCAGAGGTATTTTGTTTTGTTTTTAACATAGGGGCGACTTCTCAATCTAAGCTGTTCAACTGTTCCTACTTTTGTCCTGTCCATCACGGCTACCACTCAGGTATTCAGTTGCCAATACTTAACTTAGACTCTTTGCCTTATTCTACATTTGCAATGTATTGATTGTGAAGAAAGACAATAGAAGAAATTTATACATAATATAGATTATCTGTATTAGCATACATATGAAACATATACATTCTGCAGCAGTCACCAAAGAATAACTTTCCTACAATTCAGGCTTTGGATATAAATGTTTAGCTACAATGAAAGCATGAAAAATAAGTAAGGTGACTGAAAAGCAAGTGAGTAACTGCAGGAAGCAGAATTTGCTGGTTGTTGAAAACCCCACCCATTATTTGAAAAGGGTGCAGCTTTCTTTTTATTTATTTATTAAATGTGATGTATTTCTTTCTGAATTTTCCCCTGTCCCTGCCCACATGTGTATCAGGTGTTCTCCAGTACAGGAGACGGAGACTCCACCAATGGGTTTCCTTAGTCTGCCTGCTCTTGAGACCAAGTATCCAAAACTTGTCACGCCCCCTCCTACCGGTAATCCAGTCTTAACTTGGTCTCCGCTCTTGATGACTCGTTTTGGCTTGGCTCTCAGCTAGATCAGGTTAGACATTAATAATCCATTGGTGAAGTCTCCCACAAATATTGGCTATTCCTAAAAAATTTAATACTAACTTTAGGGATTAAACACCTTTCCTCAGGCTGTTAGCAGCTTGTGGGAAGCGAGGGGTGAGAGGGGGGGGTAGAATTTTCCTTCCTCCGTCTCTCCCAAATCGCGTTTAGTGGGGGGGAGGTAGAAGGGCAACAGAGACAACTTGTTGACCCTCTCCTCCACCTGCCCAGTTTTCTCCCTTAGGGCACAGTAACTGCCCTAGCTTTTCCCTGGCCTTTTCAGGTCTGTTGGGGGCCCGTTTAGCCGTCTGAAAAGTTGCGGCCGCCATTTTGGCTGCAATTTCGGCGGCATACTCTGCGAACAAAAACATCTCAAATTACTTTCAGGCTGCCTTCAGAGACAGCTTACAGGGCCCCGTTAAATCCTGACTCTCCTCAGGCCATTTTCAGGCTGATCGGAGCCCATTTGGCTGCTCGGAAAGTTGCGGCCGCCATTTTGGCTGCATTTTCGGTGGCCGATTTCTCTCCAAAAGTTTTTCCACATCCTTTCCTATCTGGCCTCGAGGTTTCCTTCAGGACAATTCTCCAGGTTCCAGATAGTTCCTCACTCTCCTCAGGCCCTTTCAGGCTGATCGGAGCCTTTTTCAACTGAACGAAGAGTTGCGGCCGCCATTTTGGCTGCAGTTTTCGATGGCCGATTCCCTTCACGAATCAGGGAACTATCACAGCCTCGACTGATTTCATTCAGGCAACGATCCTCCTGGGCCCTCGTTGCCTACAGGGTTGCTATCCGGCCCTGCAGGTTGTAGGAGGCCTGTTTTAGCCTCAGGTGTAATTGCGGCCGCCATCTTGAAGGCAGTTGTGGCCACAAGATAGCCCTCGTATAGCGGGGTCTCCTAGGCTCTATATCATTGATAATTTAGTAGGATTAGTGTTTTTGGAGCCCTTTTCAGCCTCAGCAACGCTACGCCCGCCTTTTTGCGGATAGGCGCCCGGCAATTGGCAGCCTCTTTCGGGCCTGTGCTGAGGGTGTGGCAAGGCTGAGGAGTCATTGAAAGGGCGCATAAGGCGTCCATTCCAGGCAGGATCTACCTTCACCCCGGTAGTCGCCATCATTAAATTG
>NW_015386612.1:313982-371847 GCF_001527695.2 Protobothrops mucrosquamatus | reverse complement strand
TTGTGTTAGGGTGCTGAGAGCCAATGCCTCGTCAATCTTCAAACGCTTCGCCCTCGTTAAGACTGGATTACCGGTAGGAGGGGGCGTGACAAGTTTTGGATACTTGGTCTCAAGAGCAGGCAGACTAAGGAAACCCATTGGTGGAGTCTCCGTCTCCGTACTGAGAAAAGGCGTTCAGGTAAGACCAACGCCCCTTTTGTTATAAGAAAAGTTTAAGTTCCTTGAGATGTGAAACCTCATCCTTGCATAATGAATCCTTAGATAATATATTAAAGCTACTATCTTATTCCATTGCTCTAATTGCCATCTTTAAAGGCAGTTAATTGTCCATTATTTTGGTATGTATGCCTTTGAAAACATATTTGTGTAAAAATTATACATGTAAGGGGGAGGGACTTTTCTGTTAAATAGCTTCAGTTACATGTCTCAGTTTACTACAGTTAACTTAATAATGTGTTCTCATTTTTCCCCAAATTGCTGGTTCTCCATTTTGGGCAAAATATAAAGTTATCAGTCACTTCCCTTTCATTTAGATTGTATTGTGTCTACAATAAAAAATATATTCTATCTGTTTGATGATCTACATATATAATAGTACTTCAGCACTTTCTTCAGTTATCCATAAATGCTAGGAGTCCCACAATGCAGCATTTAAAGTATATTTACTATTTCTAATTAAATGTCTTTATCATTGGGCGTATCAGAGCCTAAATATAAACTCTGCAGTTAATGTTAATTTCAGCATCTCTCTAATTTTAATAGGCTCTGGCTCTGATTGAGCTTTACAATGCTCCTGAGGGAAGATACAAACAAGATGTATATCTGTTGCCTAAGAAGATGGGTAAGTAAATAATCATTGACTTCTTAGCTGCAATTCATTGATTATTGAATTGTATTTAAAGACCCTTTGAAATGTAAGCCATGTCTGTCTGTCTGTCTATTTATCTATCTATCTGTAGTTTGGTATACTTTTGATTTGTATTATCTACTCATTTCATATGAGTCTTAAGCCACTTTAATTCTAATGTTTTTATAAATAGCTTTTTTAAATTGAAATTATTTACTTTTTATCTAGTGCATTTTATTTTATTATTTAGATTTTTGAATTTAATATAAACTTGGCATCCCAAAGGTGCTTTTTCATGAGGCAACTAGACTTTCTTGTTTTTCTTTGAAGACGTTTCACTTCTCATCCAGGAAGCTTCTTCAGCTCTGACTCTATGGTGGGGAATGGAAGGATTTACACTCCTTGCAAACAGCTGGTCATTTGCATTGAGGCTACCTGGAGGTTTATCTGTGTTGTCAGGGTCACCTGAGCAGTATCAACCCTGATGACACAGATAACCTCCAGGTGGCCTCAATGACTCTCAGAAAGAATGCAAATGACCAGCTGTCTGCAAGGAGTATAAATCCTTCCATTCCCCACCATCCAGTCAAAGCTGAAGAAGCTTTTTGGATGAGAAGGGAAACAGCTTCAAAGAAAAACAAAAAAGTCCAGTTGCCTCATGAAAAAGCACCTTTGGGATAACTATGACCTGGATAACTGAAAATCTCCATAGACATAAACTTGGCATGCAGTTAAAACTGTCAGATAATAGGATGTGTTTAAAAGCGCTGCCAGCACTAAAATAAGAAATTCGAAAAAAGGAAATTGCATAAAATCTGAGGAAATTGCATAAATGTTTTCATGGGGCACTAATAAAGTTGCTGATTAGTACACTAATGAAACATCTTCAATTTGAAAAATACAAAGAAGAAGCAACTACTATGCTTTTCTAGAATTAACAAATATTTTTTATTCAATATTGAGTTTAGAATGTCAAGATCTTTTTACCTCTTAAATTATAATGTCCATTTCAAAATCAAAATGTGAAAGAATAAAAAGATCCATATTAGAATGATGAGGGAGCAAAAGTCAAGAAAATACTCAGTGTATTATCCTTCTGCCTCAGTGTTTATGCAATCTGTAATAATGGCTCTGCTAGACCTTGCAGAGGGCCTCATCTAGAGACTAATGTTGGAGGGACTATTTTCCAGATTAGCTTCTTAAAAGCTTTGAGGTGGTATAAACAATTTTTTTTAAAAAAAAAGCTTAAACTAATAGCTATCTGTCTTCCTAGATGAATATGTTGCCAGCTTGCATCTGCCATCATTTGACGCTCATCTGACAGAACTATCAGATGATCAAGCAAAATATTTGGGACTCAATAAGAATGGGCCCTTCAAACCAAACTATTATAGGTAAGATCTCCATGAGATAAAATGAGAAAGAGACTTAATGGCTGTGCTTTATTACAACAGAATGAATAGAAGAGTGTTATCATTTCTCAGTGATAAGCTATTATTGTTGGCTTTTTTATCATTCCCAGCCTGATAATGTGGTTATAAATGCTGAAAGAAAAGGCTGTATTTTATTTAAACATAGATAAAATGTAAAACAAATTGGCTTAATTGTCTATAGTGCTATTTTTTTGCATTAAACAAAGAAAGATTACATTTGGTAGGGGCAATACATTTGATGCACAAAAGGTACTTGGTCTTGCACCTTGCTTAACTTTGTCTTTTTTTTTGCTGTAGGTACTGATGGACCATAATGCTGAAGAACCAGACCACATAATATACACAAGAGCTTTAGCAGAAATATTTTTAAATAACTTTTTGTGTGTCACTTTGGAAGACTTTTGTTTTATTCATGTGATTATATTATCCTGTCCAATTCTTTTTAATATTTCCCTGTCACAGTATTGACCCTGCAAACAATTTGGGATTCCTTGCTACACCACCACAGCAGTAATGTGGTTTTAATTCTCTCCCTCTGGTACTGGGGAGAGGATCTCCAGTGGTTATGTGGGGCATTCTTTTCATGTGATTTTATTTTTTTAATTTAAAAATTTCAGAGCACCTTAGTTGTAGCTGGCAGAACTGCAGAATATTAAGAGTACTATTTTTTCTGTGTGAAAATTAATTGCAAATTCTAAATTGCCTTAATGAGCCCCTATTTATTAGCTGCTACATCAGTGTTCCTTCTCCTCCACGGGAACAGACTTGACACCTTGTGGCCAGTTGGGTTATAGGTGTATATTCCACAAATGCCTAATCTTCATTCTTTATGTGGAAAAATGTCCTCTTGATTTCAGTAGGACAATATCACCTATTATTTATGATCAATTAAGATATTTTTTCCTACTTCAAGTATAACTGCATGCCTGGTTATACTAAATGTAGGCAGTTTTAACTTCTCTTTTTAAGTTGCTAGGGTGCTAAACTGAATTGAAATGGATACGGCTATCCATTGTCTAGCATTTCAATTTTCAATTATTTTATTTTATGCTGCTTTAAATCAAGATGTACCCATATCATATTCTTAAAGGCTGTGGTTTAAAATAATTAATTTACTTCTGGTTTGAAAAACTAGAGACTATTTTAGTTCATACTTAGCAGAATTTTGGGACCACCACCAATCAGATCAACCCTCTTGAACTGAGATGTCATCTCATGTTCTCCATTCCTTCATTCACATAGCACAGGAAACATTTGAATGATCATTTATGGTAGGTTTTAAGATCCTAGAGAGAGTTACTCATTGTGTAAGGCACTTCTCTCCATCTTCAGGCTCCATTTGTACCAAATGAACAGTGAAGGTGGGTCCCTTTCCATTGGCACTACTATTTCAAGTGCTCTACTGCTTTAATTTTTTTATCCTGGTAATTAGTATATTCTGTCCAGTTAATATGATGCACTGGTATCTCTCCTGTGAGATTATAGTACAACCCAGGTTTCATATTATAGTGCCATGAAATGGAGAGGGAGAGGAGAGGGGGGGAATGGGGAGAGGAGCTTTAGGATTAGGAAAAGCAAAAGTTAAGTGAAAGATAATGAGTCAAGCCAATTGCTGGGGTCTGATCTGCTGAAGTATCAAGGAATAGCATCAGTGAGCCAGAGATTTTGTGAACATAAATGACCAACTTTGATTTCCCCCCCCCCCTGCCTTTTTATGTAATCTTTGTGGAAAACTAGATGTAAATATTGAAGATATTATTAGCTCCTTCATAGGTTTTGCCCCACTATTGTATGATAAAGGCCTTTTGGTAGTTAGTCCTTCACTGAAGAGAGTAAAACACTTATAATTTGACGACGACCCTGAGATACCAAACATTTGCACATTCATCATGCTTGCTCTCTATTTCTAAACGACTCTCTCAATAAGTATCCAGATAAGTATTTCTTTTTGGCAGTAACATAGTGACATCTAGTAGTCTTGCAGAATAATGCTGGACATTGACTTTTTGTAGAGAAGCTTACTCTGCCTCGAGATGTTCATAGTCCCCTCCGTTTCAGAATCTGACTTTAAGTATGTCCAGGCCAAATTATTGTTTTCTTGATCATACAATAATGCCAGCTTGAACAAACATACTTTTTTTCCAAATATTTCATTGGGATGATATCTTGAATTTTATTTTTTACTTTTCACCGCACTCTTACAATTTCTTCTAACTGAATTAGGTAAATCCAGCAGAGTGTATTCCAGAAAGACCTCCAGAAGTTTAGGAGGACTTTTTCATTCCATTTCTCTGCCTCTATGTTGCAATGTCGATAAATATCTTAGCTAAGGGCTCCATCTCTGTATAAGCCATGAAATAAATTCTCATACCTAGCAACACCTCAGTTCAATCAGAGGGAGCATGTTATAGCATTAGTCCAGATGGGGATAGGTTTATTTTGTATATGAATGATTTTTAATGAATGCAATATTAATAATCCTTGCAAATGAGCAATAATCATTACGCAAAGTCTGAATAAATGATTAGAAAGCTATCTCTGACTTCAGTACTCTTTTCTTCTGCTTAAGTAATGCCATATTACCGTTACCTCTTTATAACTGGCAACCTATTCATCCTTTTTTGAACAGAGTAAAAGAAGTATGGATTGAGGAATATATACTATATTTTTCTGCCTTGAGGCATACCTATCCTTTCCTCCCCTAGCAAGTTTTGTGAGGAAAAAATAACTTGTGTTGTGCTAGCCTCAGAAACTACAAAACATCAAGGAAAATATCAGTGCTTAAATCTATCTAGAAAACATATGCAGTAGATCTAAGCTAATTCTCATTAATCAGCATGGTTCTTTTTGTTATTGCCAGTAGTCTTATTATACAGTGTATAACTTGATCCAATGAATAACTTAAACTAATGAAAATTATTAAAGTTCATCTAAGATAGATTTATAGATTGGATACTGCTTGAATATTCACTTCTATAAAAGTATGCTGTTCAAAACAAAGAATATAAATTCATACTTAACCTAAAATTGCTTTGAATCATCCTCTGGTCATGCTTTTTCAGATAAAAGGGTAGGTTTGCCATATCATCTATGTACAGGTTGAGATATTGTTGAGAAGTTTCCAGGTTTGTTGCATTAATGTTTTTCTTAAAGTGGCCTTTCAATTGACCTGATGACTTAACAGCCCTATCAGTGAAGCGGCTTGCCATGGCCTAAGATTTTACCTTCTCAGCTTAACCTACCAGCCCTAGATTTCATCCTACCTTCCCATCCAAATACTAACCAAGTATTAACCTGCTTAGATTTTCTAGATCAGTTGGGTTAGCTAGATGCTGCCACCTGGCTGAGCAGAAATAAAAATGAAATGTCCTTAAGTTGAACTTAGCTCTTGGTGATGTCATGGAAAAAGACATGCACCAGTTTTCTTGGCACCAGTATAGAGGTAGTTCCCACTGCTAGCTTCTGAAGTCCTGTGGTATTTTTTTTTCAACTTCCCACTCTAGCTTTCAACTCTCTAGCTTTCAGTTATACAATTTGTTAACATAGTTTATCTTATTAAAACTATAGAAATAAACAATATAGAAAATGTGATACAGCATACAAATTTGCTTCATCTTAATAAAGGAACAGAGAATGAAAATGGGGGCTAACAGATTTTAAAGGATGCAACAAGATCTGAAAGTTCTGGGGAAAGTAAAATGCCTCATACAAATTCATCTGAAGCAAACATTCTGTTACTACAGGTCTACTCTTAAAGTGGTTCTTTCACCAGGCCTCTGATGATTTTAGGGCCCAGAAAAATTAATAACCAGCTTTTGGTTTTTAAACTGTAAAGACCTATAAAAGCCTTCAGAGGCATGCAAGAGTGATGGGTGGTACAAAAATTTGATAAATAAGTCAAATCTAGAAGATCTTGGTATTTGAGAGTTACATATTAGATTTTTAAAATTTTTGCAAGACTAAAAAAGTACACGAATTCCTAAAAGAATATGGAGATCAAAATTATAAATGAACATTTTGGAAATTCTTTAATGAGAAAAAAAAGAAAAGAGGTACAGAACAATTAGAAATAGAAATGACTTGGAAATCTAAAAAAGCAAGAATAGAGTAGGACTTGATACTAGAAAGTTTAAAAACTGCAGCCATAAAACCAAGGTTGATTCTGGCCAGTGTAGCAATAGATTGTCTATGATAAGATATGGGCTTGGTTTTGATTAGCATTCTGGCAGTACTAATTCAAACTGGGGATTTTGCTATATATTGCTAACATGTCTCCACTATCTGTGGCTGAATCCACATTAGAAATACTAGTAAGTATACACTTTGTATTGCTTCAAAATTCAGTATAATGTTCTAAATGCTGTTCCTACTCCACAAGCCAATATAATGCATATTGTAATATGTGGATGTTTTGGAATGTTATTTTCTCCTATACAAGAAAGCATGACCTGAGCAGAAGTAACTTGTATTCAACTTCATTTTTTATTCCACTGTGTGTGAATATCATAAGAATTAGGAAGCACATACATTGCAAAAACATTTTCCTTAAATTGCAGTATTTTTGTAACCATGGTGTAAATAAATCTCAGTTGACTGAAGTCCTATTTCTCTAAATATTCCTTCAGCACACTGACTTTATTCAACCTCTGGTGCTTTCATTTACCACCCCTTTGTTTGATGCTACACATATATTATTATAGCAGTGGTGGTAATATGTTCACACAGAATAATGTTTCTGTATGTAAGCAATTTCCAGATGTGTAAAACTTTAACTCCCAGAATTCTCCAATTAGCATTTTATTGCAAAGAATTCTGGGACTGTAAATTAATACACCTGGAACTTGTCCAGATTGGAAAACAACTTAAACTATCAAAAGGAAACAGTAGCCAGGATGTAGTCATATTGTAGCAGCCAGTAGCACTTTGTACATTTTATAAGAGAATTTTTCCAGTGTACATTTGAACTGGAGACTAGCACATGGTAGTTAAAAATACGTACCAGTTTATTGACAAAGCTGGAGGCGAAGACAAATTTTAAGAGATAAATCAGCCATATTGTCCCAAATTATATTTCAAACAAGCTTCTTTTGCTGCCAGCGAAACAGATTATTCAGCAGGATGATGAAGTAATATAGATTTGAAGAGCAAAATGTGATTTGGCAGGCAACATTCCAAAACTGTCAAGGAACACTGTAAAGCAATGTATCTTCTCCCAAAGATGCCCACAAATCACATTTCACCTTTCAAATCCAGGTAGCTGTATAGCCATATTTTATGGTATTGCTACATTTTGGGAACTTGAAATTTGATAATGCAGCCTTTAAGAAGCACACATGAATAAATAAAAACTTACATCATCTGGTATACCTAAAGTTCAGCTTCCAGTAAGTTTCCATCTGCCTAGAAATATTATAAACGCTTAGTGTTAATAAAATGTCTTATCACTTAATTTTGAATTGGGTGTTAACAGATGAATTAATTCTTCATAGCTGCAAAATAAAAGGCACAACATTTTGAGCTCCGTTAAAGGCTTACATTTTTACATTTAATCAGAAAGTACTTTTTCTACTAATATATGTATATTTCTCTTGGTGTGTATCAGCCCAATTTCAAAAACCACGTTCACACTGAATACTCACCTACTTAGAAAACCAATTGTGTTCGGCTTGTTATATTTTAATAGGGCTACTGTATTAAACCCGGATAAACGTTGCAAAATCATGTCGGACCAATTGCGACCCCATGGACAACATTCCTCCAGGCCTTCCTGTCCTCTACCATCTTCTGGAGTCCATTTAAGCTCACACCTACTGCTTCAGTGACTCCATCCAGCCACCTCATTCTCTGTCGTCCCTTTCTTCTATTGCCCTCAATCTTTCCCAGCATTAGGCTCTTCTCCAGTGAGTCCTTCCTTCTCATTAGGTGGCCAAAGTATTTGAGGGCTTGGATTTTATTTACTCCAGACAGTGGCCGTCCCAATTTATACAGGACCTAAGGCTTCGCTCCCCTGGCAAATGTCATTATAACAAGATATTTTTAAGCAACACAATAAACGGTATTTTTTTTTAAAAAAACGCTACAATCTCAGTGTTTCTCAACCTTGACAATTTTAAGGCATGTGGACTTCAACTCCCAGAATTCCACAGCCAGCATTGCTGGCTGCGGAATTCTGGGAGTTGAAGTCCACATGCCTTAAAATTGTCAAGGTTGAGAAACACTGCGCTACATGGACCAACCTTACTATATTTCTGTTGCATACTAACACTTTAAGGTAAATCTGCACGGCCACGAGATTGCAAGGGTTAACTTCCAACGGTCATTCGGATTCTTGCAACCCAGATCTTGCAATTCGACTTAATTTCGGCAGAACATGCAGGTCTAAAGATTTAGTTGGCTACGCTCATAAGCTACTGCGGGATACCCGCGAACGACTTCACTTCAAAGGCCCTGCGAACCACAGAAGGGTAGGGTCTAAACAGGTCAGCGTTAGGCGCGAGGCAACCAAGATGACTTCCGCATTCGTTCCGCGGTCTCTACGACAGTACCTTCACAGATCGCAGCAACGCTCAAGATGGCACCTCGACAAAGCCGCCCCTCAACCGCCACGCTTAAGATGGTGACGTTTCCTCTGCGATTCCCGCGCCGCGCCTCTCAATTGACGCGAGAGCTGCCGGCCCGTCGTGATGGAGCCGGGCGGCGGCGGCGGCGGTCCGGGCTTGCTCATTGTCAATAACAAACAACGGAGCGGAGGACTTGGACTCACCACCACGACGCCCCCGCCACTGGCGGGAGGGAAGGGCCGGGAGCCTAATCGTAACCAGCGTAAAGACTCGGAGGTTAGGCGGAGCGAGCGGACGGGCGGGTGGGGAGGCGGCACGGACTTGCCCACCCGCCTTTTGGGGATGATGCCAGGGCGCCGGTAGCTGCCCTCCCCGCCGCCGGAGTGGCTTGATTTGGCGGTGGCCTCTGAGTCGCTAAGGGCGAACGGGATCGGTTGGAGAGTCCTCGTTCTGTTCGCGGGCGTGGGTTTTTTATCATCAGTTCTCCGCCTCTCTTTCCAAGGCCCCTCAGCCGCCTCCGCACGAGTTTTGCCTTTCTTCGCTCAGACGAAAGGCTTGACCAGGTAGCCCAGGGGTAGTCAACCTTGGCTCTTTTATGACTCGTGGACTTCAACTCCCAGAATTCCTGAGCCAGCATAGCTGGCTCAGGAATTCTGGGAGTTGAAGTCCACGAGTCATAAAAGAGCCAAGGTTGACTACCCCTGAGGTAGCCCCTAGAACAGGGTTCTCAAAGCCGGGCAACTTTCAGATGAGCGGACTTCCAATTCCCAGAATGCCAAGGTTGGAAAACACCGCACTAGAGTTTTGTTTGTCAGGCTGACCTGCTTCAATACAGTACAGAGCTCTTCCTTAAAAAAAAAAGAAAAAGAAAGAAAGCTCTATCTTCATTATCTAAATCAGTGTTTCTCAACCTGGGCAACTTTAAGATGGATGGACTTCAACTCCCAGAATTCCCCAGCCAGCAAAGCTGGCTGGGGAATTCTGGGAGTTGAAGTCCATCCATCTTAAAGTTGCCCAGGTTGAGAAACACTGATCTAAATAACAGAATGTCAAGAATTTGTAGTTATATCATAAATAATATTGTACTGAAATGACAATGTATCAAGATGCATAACAACACACTAAAAAAAGGGGGGGGAATACAATGAAAAAAATAGCTCTCCCCTCAGTCTCTGGGTACGAATAATTTACAAGGGGAGGGGGGGTGAAGAATGAAAGTCTTCATCTGGAAATAGCCTATTAAAATTAGTGGGTTTGGTTTTGAGGATAGAGTAGCACCGTAGAGCCTGCAGAGGATGTTTGTTCTGGCAAGCCTAAATGGGGCATAAGTGACTGAGCAAAGTAGCAAATCACCATGGGGGAGAGTAAAAAATAAAGACTGGAGGTTTTTGGGTTTTGAGCTGTGCTCCACTCCTAGTGAAAGTACTCGTTTTTGTACATATGAGTTACCATGGTAACAGTGAAGCTATATGTGGAAGGTTTTAGTTTTCTTTAATTTTAAAAAAAAAATAACCAGCTGTAGAAAACAATTGAGTTAAGCTTCTTCTTCCAGGGCTATTCAGAATCACCAGATTTTGAGTTTGAATATGCAGATGCCGACAAGTGGACCGCTGAGCTCTCAGGTAAAGCAGGAATTGCTTGAGTTCCTTTGCTTATATCCATATAACACAAAAGTTAAAGCAGTTGCTGTAATTTGTAGTGCTCAATAGGCTTCAGATTCAAAGTGAACAAGGTTAGGCATGCTTGTAAGCAGCTGTCAGCAACTGAGTAAACCAAGCATTATTTCCTGAATCATGGTGCAGCTCAGAGTGACTGACAGGTGCAGCAGGAATGTGCTCGTTCACTCCTTTGAACCTGAAATGCAATGTAGCCTATTAATTTCCACTGCCAGCTTCACGTTACTAGTTAATTTTGCATAATTTTTTATGAGGACCGCTTTATAAAGTTTTGGCGAAGAAGTAGCATTCACATGAAAGTTTTCATTTGTCATTTCTTTTGTACAGGTAATCCTCAACTTACAACTGGTTGCTTAATCACCACCAAAGTTACGACAGACTTTAAAAAAAGTTACTTACAACCCATCCTCAAAGTTATGACTGCTACAGTCTCCATGGTCACATAATCACATTTTGGGCACTTAGCAATCTGCTTGTATTTATGACTGATTGCAGCATCCCATGGTCACATGATGTGATCTGCATGATTTTTTTGCCATTTTCCAGCAAAAGCCCATTGAATATGCTGGATTTGCATAATGACCACATGATTCCTTTAACAACTATGTAATTCATTTAAAGATCAATCGCTTTACGATTGTTGGAAAACCAGTTGTAATACTGAATCTGGTGCCTTGATCTATAACTATAGCAGCCACAGCCTAATTCTGGGCTTCTTTGTGATTGTAAGTCAAGGACTACCTGTGTGGTTTAAGTTGTATAAACTGTCAAGTCCCTTATCTTCTTTGTTTTTCAACTTCAGCAAAGGCTCTTAATCACCACTGCTAAATGTTTCTGTTTCTCAATATTAGTCAACTTTCTAAATAGTGGTCAGTTTGTCAATATTCTGTGATACCTTGTGAATTGCTGGTGGGAGATCATCCGAACAGGTTCCTCTTTAACCCCATGCTGTTTGGGGAATCCCCATAACTTCATTAAGATTGTCTTCTCAGTAAAAGAAAAGATTTCTACCATACTATTTTGAATTTTGAATATTATTTTATAGTACTTCCATAAAAGGGAAATATAAACAGTACACAGTTAAGAATTAGTTCTGAATATCTAAACTGTTATTAAAATTTGGCTGTTAACCAACATGTGAAGACCTTATTTAAAATCTGTTTTCAAATAATCTTTGAAAAGAATAATCTTCTTTTCCTGCTTGCTTGTCGGGTGTTGAACAGAGTTGTCTGGGATGATGTACCCTACCTGAGCCTAATTAAGCTTGGTAAAACTAAACTTTGACAGCAGTTCAAGATGGCAAGTTATCTTTGAAGCTAAACTCTTAAAATGGATAGACTTGATATAAAATGAACTGCCAAGAGTCCCTTCTATTTGAAATAAATGTCTAGTGTTATAAAGTAATGAGCTTTTGTTCCCTCTTTGCAGAACTGTACAGTTATACTGAAGGTCCTGAATTCCAACTCAATAGAAAATGCTTTGAGGAAGATTTTAGGCTGCATGGTAAGACTAATTACTTTTCACTCCTTGAAATGTCCTGTAGGCTTAGTCTATATATGCTGTATTTGAAATGGGATGAAATAACAGAAGGTTGATTATTTTAGTATCAAGTATATTTTTTTCATTTTCATGAATCTTTCACTTTATTTTAACAAAATCTTAATACATTTGTGTTTTAAATAAATCATAACAAGCTCCAAAATTTGGAGAATTCAGTGAGATAAATAAATAGATAAATAAAATGGCTGTACCAGCATGGAATGCTTATTGTGATTTGTGTGTGTGTGTGAAAAGGATTGGTATTTCTAAAGCTGAACTATCAACTTGTACAGATTTTTGTGATCTGTAATATTTAGGGTGGGATAGAAGTTTCTTGCTTGTTTTGATTTGATGTTAAAACTTTGCAATAATATGAATGGCATATTCATTAGCTTGATAATGTAAAATTAGATCAGGTCAGATCTTGGATGAACTGGCTTCATAGCTTTTGCCCATGTTTACTCATTATAAATTTTGTTGATAGCACTAAAAATAGTCTAGCCGAAGGTTTAACAACATAAGCTCTTATAATACCATAAAATGAAATCTGAAGCTGTCCAAAATTAAAATAAAAATCTAATTTTATTAATTACAGTTGGCCAGAATCTTGTAAGGTCACAAAATTTCATAAATAAAATGTCGCAACATTTCATTAATGTTACATAAGCTTTTGAGATCTTGGAGGAAATAACTGAAAGCACGTAAGATTACAACCACTTTTTAAAGGCTATTGCACAACATTATATTTTCTATTGCTGCAAATAGTTACTTTTTTGAAGAAAGGGGTCAAAGCTGTGTTGTAATTTCAAATACCTTGTATTTCTAGTGTTGGATAAAAAGTGGACAGAACTGGACACTAAGCAACATCGTACTCATGCTATGAGACTTCTTGATGGCCTTGAGGTCACAGCTCGGGAGAAAAGGCTCAGGGTAGCTCGAGCCATCCTCTATGTTGCACAAGGTATGCTTGTATCTTTCAGAGAAACTGCTTAGGCTTAAATACCTACCAATTATGATATTTTAGAAGAATTTTTTTCACACCAATATTTCCTTTCAATAATAATAAAGAAATGCTAACAAAAATCAGCAAAACCTATTTATTGGTATTTACCCTAAATATAAAAGAATTTATACTACCATTCAGCATAATAACAGAATTACTCGACCAATTTCATTTTTATTCACAGATGTTAGAACTGGATTCTAGAAATACAGTCTAAATAAGCCTAAAGTAGTGAAAATTGATCTTTGTGCCTCAACTTTGGGTGCAAAAAGACCCTTCAATTTTTGTATGTAAAACTCTATGTGATTTCTAGTTAATTATATAATAATTAACCTAGATGCATTATCTTGCTTTAATCTCAACATAGGTTCATCTGTATATTGTCCATGGGGAGTCAGTATAATGAAAACTTCTCAACCCTCATGTTTTATTACCTAATTCTATAACCAATTTCCAGTTTGGTCCTAGAAATGGTTTGAAATGGCTGGGATTCCACATACTTTTGGAAAATTGATACCATAACTTCTGTGTTAATATTATTTTACATTTCTTTTATTATTTGAATGTTGTAGTTTCTCTGCTCTTCAGTGTGATCTAACAAGGGCAAGCTTTCGTGAAATGAATCATATTTTTATTTCAGGCACATTTGATGAGTGTAGTTCAGAAGCTGAGGTTCAGTTTTGGATGCGATACAACATTTTTCTTCTGCTTGAAGTTGGGACATTTAACGCTTTGGTGGAGCTTTTGAACATGGAAATTGAGTGAGTTTCATGTTACGACACTTATGAAGGAAACAGATGCCAAACTTAACCTGTTATCTATTCATCCAGTTTTATCTATTTCATAGAAAATTACTTATTTGAAACAATATTCAGAGTATAATTTTTAAAAATGTACCATGTTTCCCCGAAAATAAGACCTGGTCTTATATATATATATTTTTGCCTACAAAAGAGGCAGTAGGTCTTACTTTCAGGGATGTTTTATTTTTTTCCTGACAATTGCCTCACCTCGTGGTGGCGGCATCAACAGCCCTGTCCAGCAGGAGCCCGCGTGGCCACTGGCTTACTTCTGTGACTGCATAGCTCACCACACGGTGCCACCACCATGAAGCAAAGCGGGGGGGGGAGCTGCTCCAAGCACCCCATAAGTGCCCAAACACTTTTTGCCCAGAGGGAGACTGGCCATTGCTTGTCTAATATCCAATGTGATGTTAGTTTCAGAAGGTGGTGTGATCTAGTAAGCAGAAATTTCTTTCTCTTTTTCTAGCAACAGTGCTGCCTGTAGCAGTGCAGTGAGGAAGCCTGCTATCTCCCTGGCTGACAGCACGGATTTGAGGTGAGTAATTGCCTATCAGTATGCGCTATCAATAAACGGAGATTTCTTTTTGTTATAATAACTTGTATTGGTAGAAATATTTTACCTTTTTTGCTCCATGTTGGATTGATATATTCTTATTAATAAAAACTGATTTTCAACTTGACATAACGTATTGCATGCCTTTATTGGGGCAGTGAAGAGGAGAAATAGAATAAGGTCAGATGCTGATAGAACATGCTTAAGGTGAATATTGTATAGTATGATACGTCAATATCTCCCTCCTCATCTGTGGATTCACTATGACTTTATAACAGTTCAGTCTCCCAGAAGATGCTGCAAAGCTTTAAATCACACAGCTTAGTGAATTCTACTCCTGAGCCCCATTTTTATAGGCATAGAATCTCCCCAAACCACCAAATATAAGTGGTGTTATTTTCCTAGCATTCTTGGTGGGAAACCAACAGAAATAGTTGTGTTTAACCCTCCAACATTCTTTATATAGCTCACACACTTAATGTTAAATTTTTTGCCACTATTTAGATAAAAAGAATGGGTCAAATTCAAGCTGTGACTTCTTCAGAGACATTGTTACATCCATTGTAGCCATCTGTCAGCCACTGCCCATTTAAAAAGGCAATCTGGTTTTTTTAAAACAAACCCTACCACTAGGTTTGCATAGGAGCCTTTTCTGCAAAGAGTGTATTTTTCTTAGAAAAGCATAGGTTGCTAAGCAACAGCAATCCTCAAAATAATGACATGACCAAAAATAAAATGTTTAGCTATTACCATCAAATTGGTTATTTCAAATGCAACATCTTTTTGCCTCAGTATATCATCCATAGAAACCTTATAAGGGAGGGCTCATTTACTTACTGTTTTGTAAAGTAGTTTTCAGTGAAGCAAACAGTGATGTCAGGAATTTCTCCTTCTAACCTGTTCAGTCTTTGATTGCAGGGTGCTTCTGAACATTATGTACCTTATTTTGGAGACTGTCCGTCAGGACTGTGAAGGAGATAAGCCTGAATGGAAGACAATGAGACAGACCTTCAGAGCTGAGCTAGGTATGTCTTCTCTTGTTCATGATTCAGAATTTAGCTAATTAAGTAGCATTTGCTCAAAAAGATAGGATTATTTTGCTGTAAGAAAAAAACCATGCTAATATGAGAAAGAACTTTTTTTTTCTTTTGTGCTAATCGGTGCTGCCAGATAGTCAGAGTCAGCATCCTCATATTGTTAATACGACAGGTGTTTATTCCTAAGATCTCAGCAGATGATTGCTTCTAATACATCTCTCCTTTTCCATTGCCCTACACAGTCACTATCATTGTTGCCTACCCTGCTTGTCTCAGCCTCCTCCCCCCCTCCCCCACCAGGCATTCTTCTCATTTGGACTGTGTGCAGAGAAAAAGCCATTTATTACCTCAAAGCTTCTCTCCCTCCTCCTCCCTAATAGGATTTCAGGAGAGTATGTACAAAATTTAATTGGTAGTTTTCAAGAGGAAAGTCCCAGGAAATTTTGATCCCCCTTCAGACATCATTGAAGCTTCAATACTGAGGCTACTATTACTATACTACTAGTATATCCAGAACACCTTTAAAGACTGCCCAATATACAGCGTAGTCTTACATATGCCTTCTCACAGATCAGTGTTATTGAGTTAGGGGAGATTTACTACAGGTAAGCATGTTTAATGTGCAGCAGAATCTGGGCTTTAACCTTCTTGAACAATTATCTAAGGAAATTTAGCTAAACACCATAGCCTATTTCTCATATCAATCTAAACCATTGCTTGCTAACTGTCAATTATTTATTTAATAAATAAAATAACTGTTATTTGTTGAATAAACTATAGCTGGCGGATAAAATAATGCACTGAACCAGAATCAGACCATCATAGCTTTGCACAATATGTGAAGCCAGTCCGTATGGCTTTTTTTAAAAATCTGGCTTGCTTTTAATCCTAATTTTCTTATGAGGAGCTGAGGTCCAGATTTGCATATGTAGCATAGAAGCATCCAATTCTGAGTTTTGGTGTTAGCGTCTATCTTCCTGTGGAACAATATTTCACACATTTGAGAACAGAGTGAAGAAAGCAGATAAGGAGACATGTTTTTCCACGAGGCCTTGATTCATTCCAGTCCCCAGGATTATTGTGTCCACTGTAGTGGGCAAGATGGGGAAAGTAGTATAGTGATGATGCAAGTCCCACTCTCTTCTATATGCAAAACCACCTCCCACATATAGCTGCTGCTGCTGCATGCTCTCATAAATCAAGAATAAGGATAGCAGGATGAACCCTAATGCATGAAGAATGATTACATTAATTACATTATTGGAGTTAAATGAATGCCATCATTCCAAATATGAATTTATTATTTAACTGGACTAAACCATGTTCAAGAACACAGAATGAGCAGAAAATTATTATGAAAAAATAGGGCAAATCAACTGGAAGCTTTATTGGGTTGACAGTAGAAAATGATGTTTAAATACGTAATGAAAAAATTCAAGGGTTTCATGTAACCAACACATTGCTTTTCAGGGGCCCCTCTATATAACAACGAGCCATTTTCTGTGATGCTTTTTGGCATGGTGACCAAATTCTGCAGTGGCCATGCTCCACACTTTCCTATGAAGAAAGTTTTGCTGCTGCTCTGGAAGACTGTCCTGGTAAGAGACTCCTGTTACCAAATATGTGATGCCTTAACAGGTTGCTTCTAATACAGAATCTAAACTGGATCACACAGATTGGTTTGTTGTTTATTGTTTACATAAAGGATTTTTTTGGGCCACCCAACTCTGAAAAATGTGACTCTTAAATGGCATGCAATAATAAAAACAAAATTACTATGTCCCCAATGACAAAAACAACCAATTTGTTAATAGCTTTAGAATGGTGATTGGCACAATGCTAAACTGATGGCAATATTGTACTATAAAGTTAAGGAACATACTTAGGTCTGAAATTCTAATCCCCACCATGAGCACAAAACTAGCAGTCACTTTCTCTCAACTGTAGAAAGGATGCAAGGGCAAACCATTTCTGGAAAACATTGCCAAAGAAATTGCAGGGACTTGTTCAGGCAGTCTCTGGGAATCTAACATATTTGAATGGAAGAAAAAAAAACAAAAACACCTTCCTTCTTAGCTCTCCATAGCCACCATGCTGGAACCTCTGATCTCTTCAGCAGTCTGCTGGAAAATGCTATCACACTGTTGCAAAAAACTTACCCATGTAATAGTTTTTATTTTCCAAACAATAATATATTTTTGCCAGACTGCTGGAGAGCTCTTTTCCATATTGTAGCTGAGCTGTTAAGGGCAGAGGGAAAGTCTCATTCCTTCATTATTGCTAAATATTTTATTTCAGCGGCTGCCTGCCTTTCCAGGAATTCTGCTCATTAACAGACAGAAAGCATACACTGTAATCTAAATCCTTGGGTGGGAGGTTCTTCCCATACAAGATTCTTTAAAAGTTAATTGGAAAGGGGATTGTGAAGCAGATTGAGAATTAGCTACAGCTCTTTAGACAGAGAAGTTGGTTGTTCTGGAACCAGTTCTGAACAGATCAGCCCTTCCATTATTTCAGATTTTTAATTGTCTTCATATTTAGGAACACATAGTTATTTCTAAAATTGTCTAGAAAAATCAGAACACTGGGGACAATAAATTAATTTTAAGCGAATTACTACAATACGTAACTGAACTAGACTACGCATCATAAAAGTATTTTAGAATTACACAAAAAGTACAAAGCTCTTGACACTTCACTAGCTGACTGGCATCTGAGGAGTAAATTACAAGACCACAACTTCAGTATGTTTACTATCCTTTACAGTGTACCCTTGGAGGGTTTGAGGAGCTTCAGGATATGAAAGCAGAGAAACGAGAGATGCTGGGTCTTCCCCCACTTCCTGAGGATAGCATAAAAGTGATCCGCAACATGAGAGCTGCATCACCTCCAGCATCGGCTTCAGATTTGATTGAGCAGCAGCAGAAACGGGGTCGACGGGAACACAAGGTGAACTTTAGAACTGTAGGATTTAGTAACTTCTGGGGGAGGTATGGTGAACTGAAAGACTTCTGCAAGCTTTTGCAGAGCCAACAACCACAGCATAGACGAAGAAGCTCCCTCTGGATAAGGAGAGGATGGGAGATCATCCACTTACGCTCCAGATGGCTGCTTCTCATGAGGAGACCACAGGATAGTGTTTTTGTGCCTAGAGATGTCAGGATCAGTCATCTTGCTCATAACTGCAGTAGAACCTTATAGACAACACTGAAATCTGACTATTTTAATAGATAATCTCTGAAATTATCTGTTAAGGCTGTTAAGAGTTCTTCAGAATAACAGGATTGAAGGCTTCATCATGTGAGTTTATCGTCCACTCTGAACAAAAGAAATATTAATTACAAACTTAAGAACTGAAAGAATTTGAAATAAATAGCAAAAAGCTAAAGATTTTTTTTTATCAAATTAAGAAAGTTATACATGGACTGAGAGTCCATATAAATTTGGAATATTGATTTTTTACTATAAGATTTTAGAATTAAATATAAAAAATAAACAGCTTTTTAAGGGAAACTGACTTATTTGGCTCTCTTGGCAATTGCATGTCATCACAAAACATAGTGATGATTTTAGAAACTGGATATTAGAGGGGACTAAAAATTTAAGCAGAAAAAAACACACACAAGGCTTATGTCAATTAATAATGGGACTTACAAAATGATACAAAACATAACATCAAAAGTAGTAAAGGAGATTTTTGAAGAATGGAGCCAGAGATTAATAACTACAATATCAACACTGTCAGTAATAATGTCTGCTTACATTACAAAAGATAATGAAGGTATGACAGATGTAGAACAAATTTTATCTTAGCAAACTACAAAAAGTACAGAATGTGGAAGTACAACTGACAGACCAAGAGAACAATTTGGAAAAGTACATTTTCCTGGATATGCAAAGGAAACTAAGCATGTTGAAGCAATGGGATAAAGAAGACTTGAAAAGAAACCAAGTCCTACAACACTTTTTGATTGAATAAAAGATTAAGACTGTTAGAAATAAAAGGAAGGAATATAAAGTTGGTTTATTTGATCAAGGTTAAAAATAAGACTTTTTTTTTAAATGTCTTGGCAATCTTTTATGGGTTTTTTTGCTGACACTGGGATTGAAAATTTGATATTTTATGGATTATAGATAAGGGACTTGATATGGGATAAATATCTGTTTAACCTTACAGGAGATGAAGAGTTATTAAATTTATTTACACTTGTGATGAAGGATGGAAGTCACTTCTTTATGTATTTTTTTATCTTTTCTTTTTTTCCTGCACTTTTTATTCTTTCTATCTGTTCTTCTTCTCTAATTTAGTTTATATTAATTTTTATTGTTGTAATTATAATTCTTAATAAAATTATATTAAAAAGAACCAGAGGGTTCAGTAGTAGAAACAAAATAGGGTTGAGGCACAGGTGAGCTATCCAGCCTCTCATTGAATGTTTGTTCTTCCAGGCTCTTATTAAACAGGATAATCTAGATGCGTTCAATGAACGGGATCCTTACAAAGCTGATGATTCCCGAGAAGATGAAGAGGAGAACGATGAAGACAATAGTCTCGAGGGGGAGACATTTCCTCTTGAGAGAGACGAAGTGATGCCTCCTCCTGTGCAGCACCCTCCAACTGACCGACTAACATGTCCAAAAGGTTTGCCTTGGGCACCCAAAGTCAGGTCAGTGCCTAGCCAGGATTGTTGAAGTGAAGAAAACCCTTTTTTAAGTTTAAAGATCAGCTTCTTGAGCTTTAGATGATGAGAATAGGCTGTGTATTACAGTGCCAGTCTTTATAGTTGGTGATTTGGGGGGATGCTTGAATTGTGCAGTATTCATTTCCTATTGTACTTCCAGGAGACTTGATTAGCATAATCTAGATGCATGGCTACATGGTGAACAAAACATACCAGCAATTTTACAGATTTTAGGAGTATGAAAGATCGCTATAGGATCTCTCAATCACAATCTTCAATCAGGAAAACAAATAGCACCAAAGGCTGTTTAAAGATATTTGAAAGTACTATAAACAACAGAGCTATTGCGATATATGCAGTGTCTGTTGCTTTCAATGAATTAAAGGGATGGGTAATTATAGTAAGAAGGATATATGTGTTATGTACAACTGATCTTGGATATGGAGTTGGAAATATGTCTAAAGCCAGTATTGGCTAGTCCCCCACAATGGATTCCTGCTTAGACAAGTCTCTAAAGCACCAGGGACCGGTTCCATGTAGAGAGGTTTTTCCACAGACCAGAGGGGGCGTGGTTTCATATACCGCCTGCATTCCGCAGATGGGGCTTCGCTTGTTTGCACAGACCGGTTTCTGGCATGCCACAGACCGGTGCCAGTCCTTGGACTGGGGATTGGGGATCCCTGCTCTAAAAGTTTGATTGAATGTTGATTTGGTTTCTTTTCTGTAGGGAAAAAGATATTGAGATGTTTCTGGAATCTAGTCGAAGCAAATTTATTGGCTATACCTTGGGGAGGTGAGTTAAAGCAGCTTCATTTGTATGTTGGCCATTAAACTAAACTAATTGTTTTTACTGGGGCTGGAAGAGTGTGACTGGCCCACAGTCGTGCACCTTGCCTTGTGCCTAAAGTGGGACTAGATCCCATAGTCTCCTGGTTTCTAGGCTTGTGTTTTTAACAGCTGCATCAAACTGACTCTCATAATTCTGTTAAGAGAGATTTAAATATATTAACAAAATATGAATGTGTGTGTGTGTTTGTGTAGCCCCTTTATAGTTTCTTTCCATTTTATTTAGGTCTGAAATTTATCAGAATGTTATATTTTTTTTCTTACATAATATACTGGGTTGAACGCATGTCTTTCTGCAGAGCCATTGATTTTAAGACTCCTATGTGCAAAGTTACCAAAATAACCATATATATTTTTTACATTATCAGCTGATTTTTTCAAATTTTCTTTTTCTCTTTAGCGACACCAATACCGTAGTGGGATTGCCAAGACCAATTCATGAGAGCATCAAAACTTTAAAATTGGTGAGTTTCTCATTGCCCATGTTTTTCATTTTGAGCTTTAGACAACATTTCACAGAGAACTGATTTTCAGTTTTATACTATCTGTTGCTGTTGCTGCTTTCTGAGACAGTGTTTGGCAGTTCAGTCAATTCAGGCTTGTGAAGTAAATTTCCTGTGTCTTGTTACTTTGTAGCACAAGTATACATCTATTGCAGAAATTCAAGTTCAGATGGAAGAGGAATATCTGCGTTCTCCCTTGTCAGGGGTAAGTGTCCTGGGAAGAATGCCTAGTATTGAAGAAAGGCATCTGTATGAAAAAAAGAATGATGGGGAAGAAAATATATCTGTTGTAGAATTGGACTTGTCATTGACTCTGTTGTCTGCAGATGCTTTGTGTGACCTAGGCCCTTCATTTTTTATGTGTTTTATCATTTTTTATGTGTTTTATCATTTATTCCTCCTTCCCCTTGCATTCATGCAAGATAAGAGCCAGTGGTGGCACAGTGATTAGAATGCAGTATTGCAGGTTAATTCTGCCGCCTGCTAGCAATTCGATCCTCACCGGCTCAAGGTTGACTCAGCCTTCCATCCTTCCAGGGTCAGTAAAATGAGGAACCAGATCGTTGGGGTCTGACTCTGTAAAACGCTTAGAGAGGGCTGTAAAACACTGTGAAGCGGTACATAAGTCTAAGTGCTATTGCTAGTGCTATAATCTGAAAAATGACCGAGAAATGATTAAAAAGCATTTCTTCCCTTCATCAAACAAGAATTTCCGCAGAACTCAGTATCTCCCATGAACACCAGTAGCTGTTGTTTGTATGTCAAGATGCTCTGTTGTTGTTGTCTGCCTTGGAAAACACTTTTGGGGTAAAGTGATGCTTTGTCTTTGTTCCGATATAAAATGAAATGTTCAAAATATGCTGGTTGACTTTGAATTATGAGTGAACAACATGTTGCAATCGTCTGCTTGTGTTAACAGGGAGAAGAGGAGGTTGAGCAAGTTCCAGCTGAAATCTTATACCAGGGTCTTCTTCCTAGCCTGCCTCAGTACATGGTGAGTTGAAGTCTGTTTGGATGCATATTCTCTTTTAAAGAGTTTCTGTCTCTGTTTCTTAATTATGTTGCACTCTCTCCCCATCATTTTCATGTGGCAGAAATTAGCTCCTTCCTTTAGCATTGTATAGATTCCTGTCTTGATAAAACATATCTTTGCGATACATTTTTTTATTTTCTGAAGCTTCAGGTTAATTTTCTGCCATCACTGGTATCTAGGAACTCCCTTCTTATCCATGTATACGTCAGAAAGTCTTTGCTACAACATTTGACTATGATTTTTAGATTGCCTTGCTGAAGATTCTGCTTGCTGCAGCACCCACCTCCAAAGCCAAGACTGATTCCATCAACATCCTTGCCGATGTTTTGCCAGAGGAGATGCCGTAAGTCTTAGTCCTAAGCCAGAAGCAAGCGGTGTATGTAATGGATGACGATAGAAGATCCCAAACAGATAGCGATGTCATTATTTCTGATTTAGAGTTTTACTGATTTAGAATTTTGGTGTCACTTCACGTGTAAGTTCAAAATGGCTTGCCAAGTTAGTCAGCATTACATAGTAATACTATAGTTAGTGCTATTACATTGCTATCCCCCCCCCCA
Source organism: Protobothrops mucrosquamatus (assembly GCF_001527695.2). Classification (NCBI taxonomy): domain Eukaryota; kingdom Metazoa; phylum Chordata; class Lepidosauria; order Squamata; family Viperidae; genus Protobothrops; species Protobothrops mucrosquamatus. The sequence continues at coordinate 348,772 of NW_015386612.1, read as the reverse complement.
AAGAACCACATTTTAGAAAGATTCAAAGGAGGGAGGTGAACATATTAAATAAAACTAAAAGCTGAGTTAAAGAGGAAGCATGTTTGAAGCTAAAAATAGAGACACCAAGTGTTCCTTCCTTGAATGGGAGTTCTGGTGTTGTCTTACAAACTGACCAACTATGTTCGGAAAGTGGTAGGGTATATAGCAGATTTCTATTGTGAAATGCATCGGGCTGGTAGAATCATAGACTGGATTTTCATTTAACCTATTGTCAAAAAAAAGGCTTTGCAGTATCTAGAAACAAATAATAGCTGAACCATAATTTAAATTAAAGTCTGCCTATGATATATGTTCTATTACATTTAATATGTACTATTACATTTAACATAGTTAATACTGCTGCTCTGGTTTCCAGAACAACTGTGTTACAGAGTATGAAGCTGGGCGTTGATGTGAATAGGCATAAAGAGATAATTGTTAAAGCTATTTCTGCTGTTCTGCTGCTGCTGCTCAAGCATTTTAAACTGAATCATGTATATCAAGTAAGTATGTACTGGTGTGAGCTAGTATCACTGGAAATGGGATGAGGTAGTGGAAGAATTTGCTTCTCTAACATACTCTGTACTATTTTTCTTCGCTAGTTTGAATACATGGCTCAGCATCTAGTGTTTGCCAACTGCATTCCACTTATATTGAAGTTCTTCAATCAGAACATTATGTCATACATCACAGCAAAGAATAGGTAGGTGGGAATGATGAGCACTGCGTATGTAAAAAGAGTATGTGTATGGTACTAAATATATAGCCCTTAAAATAATAGGTCATCCACCAGGTTTTTGCTTTCAGGCAGAAACATAGAATAGAGACTCCTGTGGAGAGATGGGTGGCAAATAAATTAAATAAATAAATAAATAAATAATATGCTAATGAGAAAGACCTGCTGAAGAAATGTCAGTAGTAAATAGCTTAGAGATGTGTTGAACAAAAAAATCGAACTATGATTGAGAGAGAAATGGAAATTAACTTTATTAATCTCCACAAATACTCTTCATAATTGTCCAGACGTTATGAATGATGCCTACTTTCCCAATCCTCTACAGGAGAAATTATTTCTGCTTTCCAATAAGAACTGCAGAGTATTCTAGCAGGTATTAGCGTATACAAAGCCAATTTAATATCAGTAGAACATACTAATTTTCTTTAACCATAAAATTGATATTTTTCTTTACTTTGTTGCACACCAGTTGATATGTTCTGATTCTGCCAGCATTGGATCACACAGTCCTTAACTTGTTAACTTTCCTCATCTTACTTCACTTGCAATTCACTCCGGCATTCTTATGTTTCAGCATTTCTGTTTTGGATTATCCATATTGTGTGGTACATGAACTACCAGAGTTGACTGCAGAAAGTTTGGTAAGCAAAACTGCCTATAATTTTACTTTGATAGTCACATGCCAAAAACCAGACACAGAAATACCATTACCATTGCTGGCTCTTGCTAAGTCTTCTGTTTTGGTAATACTACTAATTTTTGCTTTCCCTTACAGGAAGCTGGAGACAATAATCAGTTTTGCTGGAGGAACCTGTTTTCTTGCATTAATCTTCTTAGGATACTAAATAAGTTAACAAAGTGGAAACACTCTAGAACCATGGTAAGCTGGAATATTTCCATATGTTTATATATCACTATATAGATTTGATGTGTGTGATGTTCTGGACACTATTGGGTGTTTACCACAATGCATACAGTTGATGACAGAGGCAACAATGTAACCTTAGGTAACTGATCTGCTACTTTACCTTTCCAGATGCTGGTAGTTTTCAAGTCTGCTCCCATTCTAAAGAGAGCCCTGAAAGTGAAGCAAGCCATGATGCAACTCTATGTACTGAAACTTCTCAAAGTGCAGACAAAGTACCTGGGACGTCAGTGGAGGAAAAGCAACATGAAAACTATGTCCGCAATCTACCAAAAAGTGCGACATCGGCTCAATGATGACTGGGCTTATGGCAATGGTATATATCTTGTTTCTCATTTCCTCTACACACACACACCCAGCCTCACTGTAAACCTTTTAGGAATGCTGATTTGTTGGTAGCAGTCCATGTCCCTCCTTTAGAAGACTTTTCTTCTAAATGAGGTGTAATGATATATTGTTTTCTGAATGGACATACTTTGCTAAGACAAAGTATAGCTTTGTCAATAACTTTATGTTCAGATCATCACAGCTTTGGGTAAGGTGCTATTAATCAATGAAAATCAATTTTGCAGTTAAGTTACTTATGAAGAGCAAAATTTAAAAGCCCATGTAGGTCATATAGTTGGTTGCCAGGGAGCCAGATGTTTAGATTGGATTTGGCACTTTTACCCACCTATCAAGTCTTTCCCAAGGACCCGGGATAGATAAATGTTATCGTTTGATGGTATTGAAGATACTGTTGCAAGATGTAAGTCATTTCAAGTAATTTTTATCAATCCCTATGGTGTTCCAGTGGTGCTACAGATGTTTTGGGATTGCATTCAATTATTGGTACTATCTTTGCTTTCTTTTGCCACTGTTATTTTACTTGTATTTTGCCATTTTCTCCAGTTCTTTCTTTTCAATTCTGCTGTCTCTAGATATTTTCATGTTCATTAACCAGACTTTTTTGTCTTTTTTATTAACATTTGTTAAATCTGAGGTGTTATATGGCAGATGCTTGTCTGTTTGAATTCTTAAGTCCCAGAGCACTTTAGCATTTTCATTTGCTATTACTTTGTCTATTGTCTAGTGGTCCCACCAGTTGTTGCTTGCAGATATCCCAGTGCTACTTTGTCATGCCATTGTTTGTAGTCGGTCTGTGTGATCTTCTTGCAGCAGCAACTATTATTGTTGTTGAAAAATGGTGGCATGCTACATACAGTATGAGATGTCATAAATAAGGAAATGTGCATTTTATCCCTAGTAATAATATTTCGTGAGTATCTTTAGTGTTGGAAGTCTTTTAAATAAATAATATTGGGAGCCTATATGATAGCATTTTGGAACTCTTCTATCAATAATATTTAGTTGTGATCAGCAAGAAACTGTAATGAAAGAACCTCTACAGGTAATTCTCAATTTATAACCACAATTGTCACTGGAATTTCCATCTAAAATTATTACCATCATAAACTGAGTTAGACACAATTTTACAACAATTTTTACAGCGGTCATTAAGCAATCACTACAATGGTTAAGCAAATCACATGGCCATTGAATGAATCATGTGGTCATTAAGTGAATCCAGTTTCCCTAATGGGCATTTTTGCCAGAAATTGGCAAAAAAAGGTTGCAAATTATGATCATGTGTGATCACAGGAAGCTGCAACCAGTCATAAATGCAAAGCAATTGCCACGCACCAAATTGCGATCACATCATTGTGGAAGTGATTCAGTGGTCATAAGTGCAAATACAGGTCGTAAGCCACTTTTTCTGAGGTTGTTGTAACTTTGAACTCTTGTTAAATGGTTGTAAGTCGAGGGCTACATGTATTTAGGCTATGAGTCTGTGTTGTAAATACTGTTGATGCTTTGATGACTGGTGTACAGGTCTGAAAATATCTAACGCTTCTTAAATGTATTCTTCATGGAAATGGACAAAAAGCTGGAGCTTCAAATACAGAAGCATAGACTACTACAACTAGGTTAACTAGTAGAGGAACTGGGACAAAGCGCTATTCCAAAGGATCATATTCTGGGAGAGCTCTACTTTCACAATGCAGCATATCGGTGATAGATACACCTCTTCCCCATAGAATAGTATTTAATTACAGGGGGCCACATAGCAGACACTAAAAAAATGAACATGATTAAAGTTGTAATTTATCATTCCACAATACTCATAGTCTTCAACTTAAAACCATTCATTTAGTGACCATACAAAGTTACAATGGCACTGAAAAAAGTGACTTATGACTCGTTTTCACACTTAGACAATTGCAGCATTCCCATAGTCACATGATCCAAATATGGGCGTTTGGCAACCGGCATGTATTTATGACAGATGCACTGTCCTATGGTCATAGGATCACTATATGTAACCTTCCCAGCTGACTTCTGACAAAGTCAATGGGGAGGGAGGTCAAATTCACTTAATAACTGCAGTTATTCACTTAACTGGCAAAAAGGTCATAAAATGGGGTGCAGCTGCCTTAACTGTCTTGCTTAGCAATGGAAATTCGGTGCTTAATTTTGTTCATAAGTCAAGGACTACCTGTACGGAATGAAAAGATTCAGCTCCGAGAAAACCTGTCTTTTACAAATTATTTAGAGAGAAATCCTACAGTACTCTGTCATGTCAATCTTTTTCAGTTACATTGTGTTTGAAAGTTAGTATACTTATTCTTGGTGTTTGAAAGTTAGTGTGCTTATTCCTGGTCTTCTTTCAGTTGAAGATCCAAAAGGAGAAAGGAATAATTGCAGTAGCTTTCATTCCAGTTTTTCTGGACTTTTCCTCTTCTATCACTCACATAAGCCACCTTTGACAGGCTTGTAACCCACTGCTGCATCTCAGCTGAGCTGTTTAGGGACAATTTGAGTTGTATGTGATTGTGTCACTCTTATTCACCGAATGGCTGAGTTTTCTTGATGAGCTATCTGAACATTTCTAAAGTGGCAGTGTAGCTGTTTTCAGTGAACCGCATTCATTGATTGTCTGCCTCATGACCTCCACAGATCTGGATGCACGTCCATGGGACTTCCAAGCTGAGGAGTGTGCTCTGCGGGCCAGTATAGAACGCTTCAACTCTCGACGCTATGACCGGGCACATAGCAACCCTGATTTTCTACCTGTTGACAACTGTTTGCAAAGTGTGTTGGGCCAGCGGGTGGAACTGCCTGAAGATTTCCAAATGAATTATGACTTGTGGCTAGAAAGGGAAGTTTTTTCTAGACCGATCTGCTGGGAGGAGTTGCTGCAATGATGATTTATAAAAGGAAAACCTTTCAAGACACAGAGCTAATACATGTGCCCAAAGATAATGTTCCCGATCTTCAGTCAACCAGGCATAGAGGAGATAAAATTGTTTTGTAACTTATAACCAGCCGTTTTTCCTTTTTCCTCCAGGTGGCAGCATGTAACTGACAATGGCTTTCCTACATCTTTGGGGCTGCTTTGGTTATTGATTGCTAAATAAGTATAGAGTGGCAGCACAGCTTGATCTGGGCCTCTTGTGGCAAAATATCAGTATCAGTGCCAATACTGCTGTTCACTAGTCATGGCCAACTATTCTGTTCCAAAATTAAAATGGCAGCTTTTTTAGCTATGTCCGCTATCCTTGTCCCAGAATGGCAAAGTAACATCATTTTCTTACTAGCTTCTAAGAGGAAAAAGTGAATTCCTAGTTGTGTAGATGGGAAGAGAAAAGGACAGAAAGCTATCTAGTGCATAAGGATACAGTTTGATTAACAGGAATAGAAACTGGAAATAAGATGTGTTATATACAGTAGTAGTGCCACAAAATTCTCAGCTTCTGGGACAAAGTTGGGTGTGAAAGTCTATAGTGCGTAAGCACTAATCCAGGTTTATCTCAGTTTTGAAAGAGAAAAAGCAGGAAAAGAGAAAAACTATTTTGAACACGGATGTTTTCCCAACTCGTGCCTCAGATTGAATCAAACTTTAGATGAGTCACACTCAGCATTATTGAGATTGATAAATACTATTGAATATTAATATCTCTTTTGTTCCGTTTTGAGAGAGAGAAAAAATATTGCTTTCATGTTTCCTAAACATCTTTTTTCCTGTTGTAATTGTCTGAAATCTGAAAGATTTTCAAACGAGTTTTCAGCACAGGTGCAGATGCCTATGCAGCTTCCTCAGTTTGGCTATGCATGATATATTCATTCTCAGTTTCCTCAATCTAATCTTGCAGAGCCAGACAGCTCTGTCCTCTGTGGATGCTCCACTTCAATCTAATTCTAGCAAAGAGAAGTAGGTGTGTTATTTCCGTTGCTGTATTATATGGTGCAGGTTCTGAGTCCCTGCTAGCTATATTGGGAATCAGATGGAAGAAAAGGCATCTACTCAAAGAAGGTGTTAATTGGGTGGATGACACCTGTTTCCTAGGAGATAATATTTCCCGTACTAATAGACTAAACAGCTATAGCTTCAGTTTGGATTTAGTTATATTTGTGAGTGTGTGGTTATATTTATGAACAGGAGCAAACAAAATACTGCTCTCTGTATGCCATGCTGGTTTTCTAGATCGTTTTGTAACCTGGTAATAAGCTTGGATTGCAATCCTAAAATGATTTACTTGGAAATAAGGCCCAACAAAATTAATATGACTTCCAAATAAATATGTTTAGGACTGGAGTTGCATTAAAAGGCTACTACAAAACCAGAAGTGCTTTCCATTTATTCTGGTTTACATATACCCAAACCTTCCTGTATGGTTAACTGAGGTGTGATTGAAATGGTAGAATGTTGTAGAAAGAATAATAGGAACCAAAGGATATTTTATCTATTTAAGAGTAAGAATTAAATTTAGCAAATCTTTAGGACACTTCAAACAAAATCATGCAGGAAGCTAATGTAAGGGTTGTGTTATAACAGTAGCTAGAGATTTCTAACTTTTTTCAATTAAAGTATCCTTTTGCTTACCTCAACATTGTGAATAGTATAATGGTGATATACAATTACATGAAAAAGCAACAGACATTAAAACAGCAAAATACCTCTTATTTTATGATCAATGCTTGCTTACATTAGAGGCTTATTAATATTTCCTGGATTTTTCTACACAATGAAAACTATGGGCTGGAGAAAGTGGGTATAACCTAATAGAGGAACAAATTAATGTAGGAATTGTTATTTCAAATGTCATCCCTTCTTGCTGCCGCACTGAAATCTTTAGAACATCAATAGGCAATCCTTCCATAGCCATCTGATGAAAAGCATAAATGTGATGATAACCATTTTCTTGTATCTGCATTTGCAAAGAGCTGCTACTCATAAAGGTCATGCTTGTCTCTGGCAGTTCTCCAGCTGAGATGGCAAATAAATGTGTTTGGTAGAGCCAGAGCCCTATCTCTTTCCTAAGTCATCGTAAGAAGGATGGACCTACCATGTAGTCTGTTAGCATGAAATAGGATATTTTTCCCTGCTTAGTTGTAGATAGCACTAGTTTGCTACCCATCTGAGGTGGACTAAAATTGATTGCCCTATGTTTCTTGCCGGTTAGTAACCCAGCTTCTACACATTCTTGTTTTTCTGCCTCTGGGATAATATTCCCCTGTGGTAACTTCGTTTATGCCTAAAATCCTACAGGTTTTGCCAGAAAGATATGTGTCATTTCTTGCTTTGCCTTGATGGCCATTGGTTTCATGAAGTTAGGAAGTGAAATGAACAGCTGGGAGGCTGTTGCATCTTGACAGTTCACGCTGTTGACTTTGCCTGCTTTCCACCTAATTACATTTTTTTACAGGTAGATAGAGTTGGGGTGAGGGATTGTTTATTTTTCCAGTGTATAATGTAAATAGATGGAAGTTAAATGCATATTTTAATACGGTTTCAATTGTGCTTGGTTCAAACATTTTGCTACAGAAATTTTGGGAAACGAACAGTTCTTTGGCATTCTAGTGTATTTGGTTTAACTGTAAAAAAATAGTTTTGTCTCATTTCTGATGATGATACTTTAAATTCTTGATGATACTCAAGCAGATAATACTTTAAATTCTTTCAGTCCTGATCTTAGGGGTTGTTTTTTTCTGTTTCTTTTGTCAGTACTTATTTATTGTTGACTAGTCCTCGTAGCTAATGGGGCCAATTGGAAAATAAGCAAGTTGCAGCCTTGATAACTAATATAGAGTGGGGTGAAGTGGGAGATAACCTGTCTTTCTCAAAACATGTTTTGAGAAATCTGATTGATGTGGTACCAAACCAGAAGTGGTTGTGGGATCTCTGCATTATCATAACTATTGATAATTTTGAAAGAGGTTTTTCATCCAAGTATAGAAGGAATTGTGCATTTCAGTTTATTTATTCTTTTCCATCTTTCCGTTAAAAGCTGAACATGCTTAATAAATCATAATACATTTTGAGGGAATCTCTTACCTGAAATGGTGGATTAACACTCACCAGGATAGTTGTTCTAATAGTACAGAAGTCTCTCTGGATGACTTACACAGTTTAGAAAATGTGTTTTAACAACCTGTATTACATTTGCACACAAAGTTTTGTTTTTACTTGAAACAAGGGTTATCTTCATAACTATAAGGACAAACACTTCATGTTGGAAGTGAGTCAGTTTTACTGAGCAAGATGTATTGGTAGCTTTCTATAAAAAGCCAAATGTGATAATCTGGATAAAATTCAGGAAAGGCCACTTCAAATGGTTCACACTTCCTACATGTTCTTTTTTTCTTCAGATTCTTGGTAGTGATGACTTTTTGACACATACATAAGTTTATCTTATTATAATTGGAATTCAGGATGTAATTTTGGCCTGAGAATGTTGGTCTGTCAGACAAAAGAAAAACTCTTATGATAAAAATTTATCTAGTCCCACTAAGTGCAATCTTTCCTTAACTTAGCCAGAGATTCACAATCTGAAGCCCTGGCTTTGCAGGTAGCTTAAGAGCTAATTAAAAATTATTACCAAATTGTAATGTCCATTTGGGGGAATAGGCAGAACTAAAATTATCAGTTTTTTTCTTGGCCCAGAGAGCAGTTCTCTGGCAGGCCAGTTTGTGCAGTCCTGACTTAAAGCAACTTATCTCTACAAGTCAAGCAAGACTTATTGTCCCACACAAGAACACAGTATGCCAGTAAATGCAGGAATGATTTCTGGGTAAAGGGAATGAGTTGACTTCAAAGCTAGAATTTACAATATCTATATTATATACGTTACCATTCTTTCTCACCCACTCAGGTTTGGGGACATTCTTTCATAACTCTTGTCATTCATTAATCATGCAGATATGTGGAACTGGGCCTTTCTTCTATGTGAAGATGAGATCTATATCCAGTAAACTGGAGTGGAACGTGTAAGCGTTTTAGTGGGGTGGAATTGGTTAGAGTGAGAATTATCTGAGCTGTTCTTTCTGCATGTTGTTACTGTGTGTAGTGTAAATATCAATCATGAGAAGGCCTGCAGAATCATTGTTCTTATGGCTAGAATTTTGAAGGAGTTCCTGTGGAAGAGACAGATTCCACAGTCTGCTTCAGTGTACATTTTGGTACAAGAGCAAAAGACAATGTCCAGTCTTCTAAATCTGGAAGGGGAGGGAACTGGTTCGTGCTTCTTTAGGGTAATACGGTAGATCTATGCTAGTGTGGGAGAGCTGTTTGGAGAATCCTTTGTCCCTTTCTTCAGAGAATCCATTTAAATAGATTAAATTGACAAAGGTGTCAGTTGGTGGAGAATGGCCAGATAGCTCTACCTTTATCTCTCGAGATGAGGGAATACTGCACAAAAGGTGATACATTTTGTAGGGTAAGACTTTAGCAGTGTGTGAAAAGACATTTTCTTTCATTGTGTTTAAGCCTACCAAGCATTTTGGATGCGGCTGCTTAAAATCTCCGAATATTTTCTTTAATTCTGTGGGAATAGAAAATACCTTTTGCTCTTTTATTTTTCAGATATATATATATATATAATAAATTATGTATGGCTTTAATATATTTTGGAAATCCCTTATTTTCCCATGTTTTTCCTTCCTTGAAAACTTTAACCAAGGCATAATTTGTCATTTTTTTTACATTTAAAGAGTGTATGGAATCCGTATGCCATGTGCAAAACATTTTGCCTGAGGAAAAGCCTCTCTTTCTGCTGCCTTATTTTCTTATCTTATTTTCTCCTTTTCCTCCTCTTCCTCAGCCACAGGCTCAGGTTTCAAGAGCCACTTCACTAGGCAATTTGGCTTCCTAATTATAGCAATCATGGTGCCACTTCTGCTTTGATTCTGTAATTACACTCTGGCTTATTTTCAATCCAATTGAGAGAAACAATTGAGTAGTAAATTTCTAGGAATGTACGCCACCAATTACCATTGGCCAAACTTAAAAAAGATAACCCTAAACAGGATTTCTTTTATAACTGGTGTTGAGAAATAAAATGGAAAAAAAAATCAGCGTTGTGTTCACTTGGGTTAAGTATTGCAATTTACATCTGCATTATCCCTGAACATCCCTGAATAAAAGAAGGTAGCAATATCAGGCTCTTTGGGGTGGGGGTTGTGTACAGTTTCCTTGTTTTATTCACGATATTTTATGGATGGTACAAATAGCTTTTTCTTCTATTGGTAATTCATATTTTTCTGTGGGCTTCCTTCCCATCTTTTTCTCTACTGAATACATTCTATTAAGAGCTGGCCAGACTAGAAATGAAGAGAATGTGAATTCTATTCCTTTATGCATGAAATTGACTGGGTGACTTTCGGACCATTATGTACACAGTTTTATGTTCTAAAAAAAAAATCAATAAATACAAATCAAACAAAAAGGAACAATCCAGAATTTCTTTATTGTGGCTGTTGGGGTTTGGCCACCTGGAATCACTCTAAATGATGTTCATATACAGGGCTAAGCCAGGGCTGCTTCTGAACAAGCTATGGGGCTTGGTGTTCATATAATATAACTAACAGATTATATGCACATTCATTTATTGTGTTTAGATAGAGGTGCATGACCTAAAGTCTTAGGGTTCCTTGGAATCCCATTAAATTCCATTAAAATTACTACTAAATTGTAAATGTTTATGACATAATTGGAAAATTGTTAAATATACATAAACATGCTAATTGTAATTTCAGTTAAATGTAAATGAAATCAGAATTTGTCCTGGCTGCACATACTACTTGGTCTTGCCTCCCTCAGTTTTTGGTGCATAACCCTATCCCAGTGATGGCGAACCTTTTAGAGACCGAGTGCCCAAACTGCAACCCAAAACCCACTTATGTATCATCGGGTGCCGGGTGGGCGTGGCCCACTGGACAGGTGTGGCCCATTGGGTGGGCGTGGCTGTGGTGGTAACAGCAGACTGGGTGGGACTAAACAGTTCAATCAATTTCAATTTTGCGAGATCTTTTTTTTTCCTGCAAGAAATTGAAATTGATTGAACCTTTTTTTTTTTTTGCAAACAGCAGCGGAGGCCTAAAGTGAAAAGATTTTATAATATTCAGCTGAAGGCCTAGGACTGGGGTGATGGCGTGCGTGCCCACAGAGAGGGCTCTGCGTGCCACCTGTGGCACGCATGCCATAGGTTCACCACCACGGCCCTATCCTATCAGTCAAAACCCAAGTCAATGTAATAGGTTTTTACTTGTTATGCACCCAAAACTATGTAACAGCTCAAAAGAAGTTGGGAATCCTGCTCTCAGCTGAACACAAACTTTGCTGATTTACCACTGTGTAGGAGTACCCATTGTGTTTTGCTTTTCTGAAAATGTCAATAACGGCAAAGCTAAAGTTACATTAGACAGTGAGCCTATGGGAACTAAAAGAAAACAGTCTGATACTTTATGATCAAATTAAAAGTATCTCCACTGCACCTTCTCTTATACGTTCATTATTTATATTCATTTATTTAAAGAATTTTCATTTATTCTTTTTATAATGCTTTAGTCAGGTATCGGGGTTTACTTTTATTATATCCTTAATAGCTTTGTTCATATACTTTAAAGGGGAATATGATCCACTTGGATTTTGAAAATTTATACGTTTATAAATTCAGAATCATGTCAATTAAGCAAAATCACTATCATTTGCTTTTTCTCTGCCCTTTCTTGCTGTTAATTTTTAGTCAAGGACTGTCTTTGGAGCCTATCAAGCAAAGCACTGTTGATTATAGTGGGGAAAAAAGTAATGTCCATTCCAAATGTCTGGAAGGAGATGCTCTCTCTGGGTCAGAAGGATTCAGAAGAAATAAATGTCCCTGAAAGCCAGCAAACCTTGCTTTTTCAAGGCCAAGTACTATAAGGAGAGACAAATTATCAACCAATTCTATTGGTCCTGAATCCATCCTATACTAGGTAAGGGAGCACCTATCCAACATTGATGAATACAAATCACTGGGACCCGACAGGCTACATCCCAGAGTTCTGAAGGAGCTGGCAGATGTTATCTCAGAACCACTGTACCACGTCTTTCATAAATCCTGGAGCACTGGGGAAGTATCTGAGGATTGGAAAAGGGCTGATGTAGTCCCCATCTTCAAGAAAGGGGGGGAAAACGGACCCAGGAAACTACAGACCAATCAGTTTAACATCAATACCTGGGAAGATCCTAGAAAAGATAATCAAAAAACAGATCTGCGAACAACTAGAAACAAAGTCATAACTAATAGGTAGCACGGGTCTGTTAAAAACAGATCATACCAAACCAATCTCATCTCATTCTTCAATAAAGTGACTAAACTAGTAGATCAGCAAAATGCTGTGGACATAGTATACTTAGATTTCAGTAAGGCATTTGATAAAGTAGACCACAACCTACTTCTTGGTAAGCTAGGAAAAGGTGGAATAGACAACATCACCACCAGATGGATCTGTAGCTGGTTAACAAACCGTACTCAATGAGTAGTCCTCAATGGCACTACATCCACATGGAGGGAAGTAAGCAGTGGGGTACCACAAGGTTCTGTTTTAGGCCCAGTACTCTTCAATATCTTCATAAATGACTTAGATGAGGGAATTGAAGGGGAACTCATTAAATTTGCAGATGACACCAAACTGGCAGGAGTAGCCAACACCCCAGAAGACAAACTCAGGATCCAAAAGATCTTGACAAAGTTGAACAATGGGCCCTATCCAACAAAATGAGTTTCAATGTGGAGAAAAGCAGTCTCTAGGCAGGAAAAATCAAAGGTACAAGTACAGATTAGGCAAGACCTGGCTTAAAAACAGTAACTGTGAGAGGGACCCTGGAGTCCTAGTGGACGATCACTTGACTATGAGCCAGCAGTGTGCAGCAGCAGCCAAAAAAGCTGATACATTCCTGGGTTGTATAAACAGAGGCATAGAATCAAGATCTCATAAAGTATTAGTACCACTTTGTAAAACCCTAGTAAGGCTACACCTGGAATACTGCAGCCAATTTTGGTCACCATATCACAAAAAAGATGTTGAGAGCTTGGGGGGGGGAGATGATCAAAGGCCTGGAGACTAAAACATATGAAGAACGGCTACGGGACTTGGGTTTGGCTAGTCTAAAAAAAAGAAGAAATAGGGGAGACATGATAGCAGTGTTCCAGTATCTGAGGGGGCTTCCACAAGGCAGAGAGGGCCAGGTTGTTCACCAAAGTACCAGAGGGAAGGACGAGAAACAATGGTTGGAAACTGATCAAAGAGAGAAGCAGCCTGGAATTAAGGAGAAACTTCCTGACAGTGAGGACAATCAACCAGTGGAACAACTTGCCTTCAGAAATCGTGGGCGCTCCATCCAGATTTTTAAGAAGAGACTAGACATTCACCTGTCTGAGATATTATAGGTTCTCCTGCTTGAGCAGGGGGCTGGACTAGAAAACCTCCAAGGTCTTTTCCAGCTTCTACTCTGCTCTGCTCTGCTCTGCTCCACTCCATTCTAGGTGAGACTTTAAAAACAGTACATTGTCTCACAGAACCAGCAAATATGATCACAACCCAACCCACTCTGTAATATGAACTCTTTCAAGTTCTAGTGAAATACTTTGGAACATCTATAAGGAAGATGGTGCTGGAATTGTTGTGGGGAGTCTTGCTAGAAGAAACTGGGTTAGGATCTTCAAAATAAAAGAGATACAAGAAGTCTAGCAAATTGATTTTAGGCACCTAAGAGGAGTGGTGAGTAAAGGCAATCAACATACTGCATGGAGAAGGCCAGAGCAAGGACTATTGATAGCATGAAGAATAGAGGCATGTTTACCTGCATAGGTAAATTGCCTTGGCATAAAAGGGAGCTGTCTGGAGGAAGCAGTGTGTCCTCTGAATACTTTTCCTCAAGTCAGGTATGTTTCTTAAGTTTCCCTTGTCAATAGGTACTTCAAAGTCAATTCTTCCAAGCTTATCCTCTTGTGAGGTGATGCCAACTAAACAGGGATCAGCTATTATGGTGAGCTCATCATATGTAACTAACCAGCCCTGAACATATGCCAATAAATCTTGTCATATTAAATGAAGAACACAAAAGAATTGATTAGCTATGTGACACCGTTTTATAATGTCAGTTTAATTCTTCCATATATAATGCACAAGTGAAGAAGATCCACCTTTTTTTTTTTTACAAAATGCAATATTTGTTCCCTGTTTCCAATTGAACATCTTATACGATTGCTATAGAAAATGTACAGGCTGCAGCTTCTCGCTCTCTCAGCCTTCCTATGACTCTGAGGCTCATATGCACAGTATATATACAACTTACACATCTAGGTATAACATCTGTCATCTTAGAAGAAGAGAGATTGCCCTTCCCTCCCCCAAGAGATAAATATTTTGTTCTTTGAAAACAGTATTTCTGGGAATGAAATAGAAGAAGATGGAGGAAAGGAGACAAATTTCTTCAATCAATAAAAGAAAAATGTACACAAGGTTGAAAAAAATGAAAGGAAGCAAGAGATTCTGGCTTCGGCCATCAGGTCATCCTAAGAAATATGAGGAATATGAGCTCAGTCTAGTAATTGTGTATTAGGTTTATTTTTTGTTCTGTGTGCTGAAGTCTGTTTTGTCTCTCACACTGATTTTCTCTATACAAGCTCACTATATATGTATTTGTTATCTCTTGAAATTTCTTTTTTTTGTAATATATTTTATTGATTTTTTAAAAACATAAATCACTTAATAATTGGTGAACAGTGTGTTGTCTGGGTTACATTTGTAAAACAATCACTAACAATTGATTTCTATAATCCACATAATAGTTTTAGTTGATTTCCTCTTTTCCCAAAATATCCTCTTTTGCAAACACTGAGTTAATACAATTCTTAATGTTTTGATAGATAACAATTAAATATATAATTTTTTTCCAATAGTCCTAAAAATAATAATGACATCAATATACTATTTCTTTTCTATCCAATCATTCTGGTTGCCTTATCATAGATCCTGTTACAGTCCTAATTTTAATTTATTTCTCCCACCAAATTCTAGATATTCTTACTGGTTAAGATTTTCTCAAATATTAAATACATTTAAGAATTTAACTCTATTTTATCTCTTGAAATTTCTTTACATTGGAGGTTTTGTTCATTAGAAGTTAACCATCAATATGCTTTCCTTTACATTTTTCTACTAAAAATGCTTGTAAGATACTTTCTCTGATCCGAGCAGCTCTGTATTTTTATTTCTATCATTTAATGTTTTATATAATTACCGTATATACAATTAAAGAGGAATATTTCCCTTCTCTGTTTTCCTTTTTAAAAATAAAACTGTAATTTATTTAGCTATCATGCGATTATTCAATTTCCCAAGAAGAAAGCAAAGAAGGACAGATTCCCTTAGTCTCACTCCTTAATCATACAGGGTCAAGAGGTAGCTAGAAAATTAATTTTTTCTCATTCTTTCTCCTTTTAATTGGCTAGAAAGGTAAGGTCAGGTCTGGGAACTGTATATCATTCACATGCCAGGATTAAGGAAAGGATACCATGTGGAGTACCCCCTCCCAAAGTAAATGGAGATAACACATATACACATACACATATGAGAATTCTTACTTTTCAACTTGCATCTCAGCTGTGCCACTACACAAACACATCCTAAAAAGATTATAAAAGTCAATTTGAGAGATTTGCAAAGATGCACGTAAATATAAGGTTCTTTTTTTCAATTCTGCTCTGATAATATTGCAGAAGTCAGTAAAAGTGCTCCATTTAAGTCCTTTCTCCCAGGGTGTGCGTCAGATCTGATTCAGCTCGTACTTGGCATATGATCAATTCTTGGTTTCTTTTTTAACACTGCAATAAAAAATAAGTATCTTGAATACTACATTATTAGTACACTAATGCCAATATTAAAGCTTTCCAGAAATAATTCTGGAAGAGTGGGTGTACTCCAGGTCCTTGCTATTGGATATTGTCATCTGATAGGACTAAGGAAGCATGCCTTCTCTATTGTGGCCTACATCCTCTGAAACAGCAAGAGAGAGTGGGGGAGAGGGAGAGGGAGAGAGAGAGAGACTTCAACTCCCAGAATTCCTGAGTCAGCTGTGCTGACTCAGGAATTCTGGGAGTTGAAGTCCATGAGTCATAAAAGAGCCGAGGTTGCCTACCCCTGATCTAAAGTCCTAGATTTCATGTGTATATGGATCTCCTCATTTGGTTTGATTTGTTATCTGATTGTGTTAGTCCAGGTTACCTGTTTGTTTTTAACAGTTTTCATTGTGTTGTATTTATAAACTGCCCAGAGTTTATAAAAGTCGGCAGCTACAATAAATTTACAATAATAATAAGCCTGACAACACCATATGAAATGACTCGTCATCATTTCTCTGAGTTGATTCTGTATATCAGCATTTTTGTATAATTGCAGTCTGTCGCTTTTTAAAAAGCACACAAAACACAACCTTGTGTAAGACTGGCTGGTTAACTTACAGTACCACAATCAACTCAAGTGCATCCAATTTTCAGTTACTTCCTTTGCTTGATGTCCCAGCTGGTCCTCATTGATGCCAAATGCAGCTCTTAGACCTCTGGGAGTCTCTTTGTCAACCAAGTTGATTAGTTTGCAAACTCCTTTCTGCTAATGGTAGGGGAAGCTTGGGAACCTGAGCAAGACAGTAGGGAGAAAAGAAGGTAAGAGTTCTCACTCTCTACCTATATCAACAATTCTGCTTACAAATGAAAGTATAACTTAATGACTCTACGTGCACTATGGGTCAGTGCTTTGGAGGAGTCAAAGACCCCGTTAAGTACCTTAATAATGTTAGAACAGTAAATAGTCTAAACCAGGGTTTCCAAAACAGGGGTGCCTCCCTTGGAGAGGAGAAGATGAAGTCCAGCAGAAGTGTGAACCATCTTTGCTTTTCTATTTTGTACATCTTTATTAAAAATAGATTCATCGTATTGTTCTCAATGTTCATTTGTGTTTATTTTGATGCTTGGATTTTTAGGGGAGGTATCTATATTAAGATTACACTAAAATATAAAAGTTTAGGAACCCCTTGTCTAAAGTTTCTCCTTGATTACCGTACTTAAAAATCTCTTTGGGAGGGCATTCATTCATTCATTCATTCATTCATTCATTCAACTTATATGGCTGCCTATTTCATGATGATCCTGGGGAGTTCACAACAATTGATAAAAACAGAAGATAACACCATAGCCCAACACTTGCCGGAAGGGTCTACACAGCCTTCTGAAAGGGTAAAAGGTAGCAATTCCTTGAATCTTTTGTGGGAATCTATTCAAAAAAGCTGGCTATCAAGAAGGCACTCCTCTGAGGTCCTATCACATGGCAACATTTAAGGGAAGGGATTCGAAGCACATCCACCCTATCTAACCTAGTGGGATAAGTTGTTACCTGCAAGCAAAGGGGGTCCTGCAAATTATCTGGCTTTTTGCCAGTTGTAAACTTTCATTTACAAATAGCATTTTACCTCCACCTGATTGAACCCTGTTTGTTTTTGTAAGATAAACAACATAAAGATTGATATACTTTGTAATACTATAAAGGAGCCTGCTGGCTGGAGAATCCTGGGAGGTGAAATCCACACATCTTAAAGTTGCTGAGGTTGAAAAACATAGCTCTATATAATGCAGTGCATAAAATGGCTGATCTATGGAACAGGCAGACCAGAGGCAGCTGTGCTACAATGACGCCCTTGCAGTCTTGACCAGCCTGGCTGAACATAGTGAGAATTAATGGCTCAGCTATACAGTTAGAATGGAAGTAATGGTTCAGCTATATCTGCAGGATCAAGGGCTCCTCACCTCTGTAGAATTTAATTTTCATATAACCTAAAGAACCTATAAGAAGCAACTCAGGTTCAATTTTACACACTAAAAGGGATGCACACTGATTTAAGGTATCAAGGGCTGCAGACATCGGTAATAGTATTCTACCTTCCTTAGCACCATCCAACTATGCAATTTTCCCTAGGAATAGAATTAAATTGGCAGCAACTGAGTAATTAGCATGCAGCATTAATTCTGTTTGTAAACACCAAATCCAGTGGAGTACATGCCACCATAGAAACCAAAACTGTTTAAAATGATCCAAATGTATTTGAAAAAAAAATGATGGTGAGGGTTGTCAATAACTTAATCAGGTTCTGAGGCAGCTAGTCTATTTCTGTAGTATCATAATCCATGCATCAAAATGACACAAGAGAAGAAAACCTAAATGCAAGCCACAGCATGGCAAGCATCCTTGGCTTTGTCTTAGAAGCTACATATCATGGATAGATACTCAGCTGATGTGTACTGTAATGAGCCCAAATCTTCAGATTCATTAATAGTTGTTAGGCTCTATTTCAGAGGCAGCTCAATTTCTAGGAATATGATCAGCCACCTACTCAAAAAAATACAATCCCAATCCCGACATAATTATTCCATTTAATTCCAATGATACCATTCACAAAAGGGACTGGTCTGAGGCATTTGGCACTGACAATCATACTTCCCTCTTATTTCCTTCAGAGATTGTGTGGACTGGCAGGTAACTCTTATTCCAGTTCTGGCAAGCAGGCAAGCTTAGGAAGGCGGGCAGCTCTCCCTTTCTTACTACAGCTTGCTGCTTACACCCCAGTGGGTTGGAGGGAGTACAAATAACAAAAGCGATACCAAAAAACAAATTGGCTTTCTTTCACAATAGACACTGTTCTTTGAAATATTTCATTTTACTGTTGATTGTACTAGCTGAAGACCAGCCACTTGAATAAAACCGGATCAATCCAATCTTCCTTGTTGACTTATGAAGTGACGTGGGTACTGGAGCTGGGTGCCTGATACCTGAAAAACACTCCATCTATAAACACTCGATGTTGGGTTTTTTTTCCTCATTGAAAACTGAATAATAGAATCAAGCTGTCAGTTAGGAAGAGCTCCAAGAAGAAAGATGGGCACTTGGATGAAATACAAACTGAGAAATCTGTCATCCCAGCTCTCACCACCCACATTTTTCTTTGCTTTTCTTCTCCCAACATTTATCCACATTTAACTGGAGCTGGGATGAAACAAGGTCAGGCATCAATGATTACCATCCAAGGCCTTTTAGCTGTTGTATTTTGTATTTTTATATGCTTGTAGTATTTACTTATGTAACTTTATCTTTTTAACATTGTAATCTGCCCAGAGTTACCTTATGGTAAGATGGACAGTCAATAAATCGGATGGATGGATGGATGGATGGATGGGTGGGTGGGTGGGTGGGTGGGTGGGTGGATGGATGGATGGATGGATGGATGGATAGATAGATAGATAGATAGATAGATAGATAGATAGATAGAAGATAGATAGATAGATAGATAGATAGATAGATAGATAGATAGATAGATAGATAGATAGATAGATAGATAGAACTCAGACCTTTAGTTGTGACTTCCAAAACATCTTGGCAGTACCTTTCCACTTTACCACTGCTGTCCTTTAGCTTACCTTCTCCAAGATTTTGACTGGACTGAATAAAGGAAAATGAAAAATGCTTGATAAAGAAGGATCAGCCTCTCCTTGACTCACTTCTCTCTCCTGTTGGGCAATAGTCTACTGTGAACTAAATCTAGAAGGAAGAAAGTATGGTAGTGACAGTGCAATGAGGAGGGCCCACTTGGAAGTGCAACTCATGAAAGAATTTTGGCCACTGATTATTCAGATTATAAGCTGGGGAAACTTGGAGGAAAATTTTACCTAGCTTTGCACACATGATGAAGATCTAGTAGAGGTGACTGAGGGTTAACCTGACTGATTAGATTTCAGGTAACTATTCTTCCTCAATCTGATGTCTTTCAGATCTGTTAGGGTAATTGACTGACTGACTGATTGATTATGTGCCATCAAGTCATTATCGACTCTTAGTGACTACACTGATAGATATTCTCCATGACAATCTGTCCCTAGCCTGGACTTTCCAGTCTTCCAATGGTGCAGCTATTACCATTGTAACTGAGTCCATCCATTTTGCTGCTGCTCATTCTCAACTCTTTCCTACTACCTTACCCAGCTTTAAAGCTTTCTTCAGAGAGTTGGGTCTTCACATAATATGTCCAAAGTGGGATATTTGAGTCTAGTTATTTTTGCCTCAAATAAGAACTCTGGCTTGAGTTGGGATTAGCTGCAAGAATGTCCTCCTAGCTTAGTTGTAAGTAAAGAATTGTTTTGTAAGTATTTTATGCACTGGAGATCACTGCTCATTAGCATATCAGAAGGGGGCCACGATGACTCAGCAGTTAAAAATGCTGAGTTTGTCAGCTTGAAAGCTGACAGCCTGGGCTCAAGAATATCGTGCAATGGGGTGAGATTGCTCTACTTCAACTCCAAGTTCCATCTATTGTTGCTCATAGTATTCAGGGCAGCAAGATCTGGAGGGACACAGATTCCCAATCTTTCCTTTTTAAGAATGTTCTGTAGAACCTTGCTTCAGAAATAGTTTGATTGAAATCTCCCAATAATTAAAAACAAATCTGTTTTATGCTCGTTAAATGGTTAAGATTTAGCTTATTTTATTAAGCATACATCTTATTTCAAGCATCTTTCAGCCTTCTACTCTGTCCACATACTAAGAATAAGAAAGTTTGGTGATGTCCTTCAGAATACAAAGGGGTCTGATCAAGGAAGGAAAAATCTTTTCCTGCTGCGAGGACAAAATGGAAGATAAATGTTAATTTCTCTCTTTGCCTATGTTGTAGTTTATCGTCACCATCACTAGTGTCTTGAAATGAGAATAATAGAAAGAGCAAGCTCAAAGGTTGCAATCTAATCCCTAGACACAAAATAAATCCTGTTGAGATGGAGAAAAGTGTGACGTCAGGGAGAGGCTTAAAATATACTGAAGGGGGTTGAAAGAAGAAATCACATGATGGTTGTATGAAACACGAGCTGCCTTTTTGAAGCATAATCTAAGCAGGAAACCTCAGGATGAAAGAAGGCAAAGAAAACTGCAGATTTTCAGACAGGAAAAATCTTGATTGCTCTCCATCTTCTTGTCCTTTTCCAAGGACGTTGGCAGCATCTAGATCACCAGAATGAAATAATTTATTCAGTATGGACCTCCTGTACAAGTACTACATTAGTTCCCATCTGCTTTGCTTAATGTGCCAGTTAGTTAGCAAAGCAGGGAAAGAAACACATACAAAAAAAGCCATGAGCTGTTTTTGGAAAATAAAACAGTAACCACAAAGCCTGGTTCACATTTCATTGCCTTTACTTGTTAATGATTGGAGTTTAAAATGACCTTCAGCTCTCTTCTTTCTTTATTAGCTATGAATTAATTCTGGGCTTTTCCTTTCAACCAAATTATCATCATCACTGCTAAATTATTCCTCATAGCCTCACATGACCTTTAGTGACATAGGTTTGAACAGAACAGGATAACAGAGTTGGAAGTGACCTTGGAGGTCTTCTAGTCCAACCCCCTGCTCAAGCAGGAGACCCTATACCAGGGGTAGTCAACCTTGGCTCTTTTGTGACTCGTGGACTTCAACTCCCAGAATTCCTGAGCCAGCCATGCTGGCTCAGGAATTCTGGGAGTTGAAGTCCACGAGTCACAAAAGAGCCAAGGTTGACTACCCCTGCCCTATACCATTTCAGACAAGTGTCTGTTCAGTCTCTTCTTAAAAACCTTCAGTGATGGAGCACCTACAACTTCTGAAGGCAAGCCATTCCACTAGTTAACTGTTCTCACTGTTAGGACATTTTCTCCTTAGTTCTAGGTTACTTCTCTTTGATTAGTTTCCATCCATTGTTTCTTGTCTTGCCTTCTGGTGCTTTGGAAAATAGGTTGAGCCCCTCTTCTTTGGGGCAGCTCTTCGTAATTGTCAGGGACCAAACGTGATTTAAACAGAACTTTGGCCTGTTCCAAGACAGCATTTATAGGTAGCTTGCTGCACTTCCTGAGGCCTATTCCCGCAATCATACTCTGACTGAGTTTAAGCTAAATGGAGGGTTGGATAGTTTGTGGTCCAGCATATTGTAGGAAGACAATATGTCATTGTCTTAGCATGTTGTATGAACAAAGCCATGACATTAAATAATATCTCTTGTTTATGTGGACACAAGAATCATATTTTCTTAAATCAGTTTTAGAATTTAGTAGGTTAAGTGAATGCAGCATACAGTATATGGTGAAGTGATACTATTCTTTTGTAGGATTAAATTACTGGGATTAGACCTTTGATATCTGAACTGAAAAACTAAGTCTTTAGTCCTGTGCTGCATGAGGTTAGATCTAAAGCCCATCTAGTCCAGCAACCAGGCATCTAACAGAAGTACAAAAAGGCAGAAAGGAGGATAATAGCACCATTTTTTACATGTAGTTCCCTGTAATTGTTACTGAGATGTTTCCTATTATACATGCCACAGCCCCAGCTTCTTATGTGTTGCAAAGTCTGTAAAAAGTGGGTTGAACCTCAATGTGAGGCTTTAGATAAGATTATGTATAAGAGCATTCACTAAATATTCTTTCACCTGCCAAAATGTTTAATTTAAATTGATTCTACTCTAAAAGCAAGGATAGCAAATGGATTCCCAAACCAACCTGAAAACATTTAGGATGTGCACAGTTTGAAGCAGTTTCATAAAGAAAAGACAGAATATTTATTTTCTGATATGTCCATAGGATGAACCCAACTCCAGCTATATTCTCCAATCAGTGAAAGACTAGTACTACTTACAGATATAATCAGAATAAAATAGTAATATACTATGACTTTCCAATCTTGGCAATTCTCAAACAAAATTGTAATTTAATGTATTTCCTTTGATGGCATAATTGTAATGACTGAAATTTGGACAAGCAGCCATATTCATATGTTGGTTGTCACTTTTATAATGATGTCCAAGGCCAGTAACATACCTGGCAAAGTGATTTCCCATTTTCCTTTATGTATCAACTAGTTAGATCTTATTTATTACATATCCATCTGCATTTCTCTCACCAGTTATAGTTATCCAGGCATTTATCAGGATGTTTTTATTTGACTTCTGCAGTTCCCATTGAGAGATACAGCACTGCTCTCCTTTCTTTCTGCATTTCCTCATCTCCTGTCACCTTGCAGCAGCTGCAGCAACATGAAGGAAAAGGCTCACATTATAGCAATATCAGGCAAGATAAGTAGAGCATTGATAAGAATTTGGAGGCAGGGATGAAAGTGGCCCTTCACACTACTGATAATATCTCATCAAAATAATTGGATCACGTGGACTCCTCCTTAGAAAAGACCTTCATGTGTATCTTTAACATGTGTAATAACTTGGTTGTCTTGTAAGCAAGAACTAGTGAAGATTAAAAGTCATCAAATAGTAGAAATGATTGCCTTCGACTTCTCTCTATAATTAAAACGCTTCAGATTGGTACAGGCAAGGAAACTGGAGAAGCCCCACTCTTCTTGCCATTTACAATTAAGGGGCTCTTGGGATTAAGATCTGGCAGGCCTTGCTCCAAGGAGTGATATTACTGCTTGCTCCTTCTCTTACCTGAAGGTAAAAACACAGAGCACTTCTTCTTTAGTGGTATGTATAGAGAACAATTAAGGATCAGTCCTTTTCTCTTTGTGTTTTGAAAGTTCTTCTCGACAATTTTGAAACGTTCAGTTTTCGATGTTATTTGTTCCCCAGCTCCTTCCCCTCCTTTCAGTAAGAAATTGCAATGAATGAGTGGTGGATGGTCATATGATCCTATTGCCATGGAGACAAATGGCAGCTGCAAGATTCAAGAACCAGGATGACAAGAGCAAGGCCACATATCCTGCAAATTATTTATAAGCTGCTCTTTGTAAATTTATG
This sequence comes from Protobothrops mucrosquamatus, assembly GCF_001527695.2. Classification (NCBI taxonomy): domain Eukaryota; kingdom Metazoa; phylum Chordata; class Lepidosauria; order Squamata; family Viperidae; genus Protobothrops; species Protobothrops mucrosquamatus. The sequence goes on along the minus strand of NW_015386612.1, from coordinate 324,921 downwards.
AATCTGCATCCGAGTGCCCTGTTTAATTGTCACCTTGCCTTAGGTGGATCAAGGCATAGGATTATTTTTTTACAAATGTTGTACAAATCCTCAAAGATATGCAGTAATACAGTGCCAGGAAAGTGATTATAATATATGCCTAGATCAGGCAGTGTTGTAATTCACCGCAATGTCCTTTCTCTTCAACCCAACTTCTTAGAATCCTGTAGACATACATTTTAGGCTCAAACTAGTGGAAGAAGATTGCTTGAAGATATTTTACTATTTTTAGTAAAAGGTTCCATCAGGTGTATTCAAGGCTGCCTGCAAACAACCATCATGCATTGCATGATATACTGATTAGTGGAAAATCCACTTCAGCAGGTTCAAATGCAAAGGGTTAAAGCAAAACGATTTTATCTGTCCATCAAGTAACAGGCAGAAGCAACTGAGGACTAAGAAAACTAAATGCCAGAGACCAAATCTGGAGGATGAGATTTCTCCCTCAGGTGGGCTTTTCAAAGGAAACAAGAGCAAGCTTTCCTTTTTTCTTTGGGGAATTGTCTTTTGCCTCAGAGGCCGGCTAAAAGTCATATCAGAAGAAAGTCCCCGGCCAGCCACACCAGGTCTGGACTAAGGGGATTTGCACAGCAATTAGGCTCAGCAATGGTATGGTAGATAAGGTATAGTGTAGTCTTATTCATGGATTGATAGCTGGGCACATGTTCTGGTGTGTGCAGGCTGGATGGACACTAGGACTAAAAGGGCACCCAGGTCGTGGGTCAATAGGGACTGAATCAACCTGATTAGAAAGTATTTGTTCATTCTTTTTTTTTTCTTTTCAACGTTTTTCTTGGTCTATGAAGTTACTAATTTAGCACATGCTCCCCATTCTAAAAGCAAGGAGTTGCAATTTACTTCCTTCTTGGTAAATCAGTTGGAAAAGAGATGTTCTCTGGAATAGGGTGGATGTTGGCAAGTTACTTGGCTGCCTCTCCCCAGAGCTGCAGGAGAGTTGTCGGAAGAAAGTTTGGAGATCTGATATGGGAATCAGTGGGACCCAAGCTCCCATATCCCATGCAAATGCCTGCCTCATTATAGTTGACCAGCATTTAATGTTCTTCGAATCAGATGGCCCAAAGCACCATTTGCAGAACTGTGGACGGTAGTATTAATACAGGACGGAGAAGCTACATGACAATCTATTTTCTTTCTGTTCAGCTGTAGTCTTTAGAAATGGGGGGGGCATGTAAACTGAATAACTGAAGGAAGGAAGGCTGGAAAGCCTAAGATCTGGCAGCCTTAACCTTTTAGTGGAATTAAAGGTTAAATAGGAGTACTTTAAAGAGTTGGCTCTTCCTCCAGGCATTGGGGAATTGAGAAATTGTCTGGTGATGCTATTATAGTAAGAGATTTTGGCAAGATACTAGGCTATTCAGATATTCCTAGACTTACAACCATTCGTTTAGCAACCTTTCAAAGTTACAATGGCATCGGAAAAATTGATTAACTAGTCCTTGTGTTTACGTCCATTACACCATCTCTACGGTCATGTGATTAAAATTCTGGTGCTTGGCAACCAGCATGTGTTTACAAAAGTTGCAGGGTCCCAGGGTCATGCGATCACCATTTGTGATCTTCCCATCTGGCTTCCGACAAGCAATTGCAGTAGCATGGCGAAAAAAAGGTTGTAAAATTGGGCAACACTGACTTAACAACCACCTTGCTTAGCAATGGAAATTCTGGTTCCCATTGTGGTGGTAAGATGAGGACTACCAGTAATAAGGTTTATTTGATTTTAGCTTAATGATTTATGCAATGGTAATTTGTGCATTTTCTTGGCATTTCTCCCTTATCAGTATAATATGCCACTTTTATCTCTAATAAAATATCTTGTCCCCCCCTTTTTTTTAACCCAGAGCTCTTAAAACTGCCTTTTTGTCTTGTAAATAAATGAACTTGACAGTTCAACTTTAGCCTGGAATGTGATACCTATTTACAAGAGGCAAAGAGAGGGGGGGATATGTTTCTAAAATGAAAAGTCTAGTCAATGTTAAGTTTTACATTTGCATTATACATCCACACAATGCAATTTTTTGTGAACAAAATTACCTTCTTGAACTGACATGTTATTAACAGCATATTTGCCCCGTAACACCAGTCCCTCCTTAGGGTCTCTCTTGAGCAGGGGTAGTCAACCTTGGCTCTTTTATGACTCGTGGACTTCAACTCCCAGAATTCCTGAGCCAGCACAGCTGGCTCAGGAATTCTGGGAGTTGAAGTCCACGAGTCATAAAAGAGCCAAGGTTGACTACCCCTGCTCTTGAGGAACACAGAGCCATTCCCTTCTGATTCCAAAAGTGTGGTCTGGGATTGCAAAAGCAGAACCTGAAAATCCAGCTATGAAACCACGGAACAGAGAAGCAGACTAGGGATGAAGCCAAACCGGAACGGGCCGATTTATGGCAGACTCTGGCCTATCATAGATATGGGATGACAGAATGAATTGATTACATCGGTGTTGTTCCTTCTCCTCTGGGAGGTCTTCCCTCAGATCGTCTTGCTTGACCAAAGTAGAGATGAAGACGGTGTCCAACTGGTGGGGGGCGGGGGCTTCATGCCAGCCTTCCCAATGGCTTCGGTTACAACTCTCATCTACCCCAAGCAGCAAAGCCTTGATAGGATGCAGTTCTTGGATTGAGGATCGCCTCAGATTCAAATTCCCGCTATCCGCCTCGCCAGGTTGGATGGTCGAAAAGGTCCTCTTCATTTACAGTCGGGCAGAAACGAGTATCCCAGCCTGATTTGAACGGCCATCAAAAGTCCCGCACGCGTTAAGGAGACAACCTTAGCTCTCCGGCTAATTCAGTGGTTCTCAACCTGTGGGTCGGGACCCCGTTTGGGGTCGATCGACCATTTCACGGGGGTCGCCAAGCAAGGCTGTCCGCCATTTTTTTTGTCCGCCATTTTTTTCCCCTTTTCCGGCGGGTGCCTTACCTCCCTTGGGCTGGGCCAGCTGGTGGTTGGCCTGCTCCGTCTCTGCCGCTTGCCAGCTACGCCTTGGCCGGCGCAGGGGGCGGAACCACGCATGCGCGGCGCTCCGGGGCAGGGAAAGTTCTCGACTTACGACCGGTTGGGTAGTCCTTGACTTACGACCGGTTTAGTCCTTGACTTACGACCGGTTTAGTCCTCGACTTACGACCGGTTGGGGTCGCGGCATTAAAAAGGTTGAGAACCACTGGGCTAATTGCTATCGGGGACCCTTTTCCCGCAGTGTGTCAAAGCAGTCCAAGGCATTCTGGGGAAATCCCGCCTTTCCCCGAAAGCATCAGGTGTGGAGACGCCGACGGTCTCACTCGTCTAGCGCGAGCGGCCGCCTGCTCAGCCAGCCGATTTGGGGCGTCGCTTGTGAGTTTGGGGAATATAGCGCCTCCGCGCTCCCGCCCTTTCTTTGGCGCTCCGTCCCCATAAGGGGCGCCTGGCTGATGTCGCCCAGAAAAAACTCCCGCGCTGTGCCCACTGACGCGCATCGCGGAGTGACTCAAACCTACGTCACCCCCGCCCAGGCAAAAGACGTGCGCCCTCCCCGGGTGAAGAAAGCCTCTCTGAAGCGCTCCCTCCTCACGACCTAGGCACTCGAGGCTTCGGCTTCCCGGGCTAGACAGCCACCGAGCCAGCCGGAGAGGCGGATCCGGGCCGGCTGCTACGCCGTCCATCGCTCCCAGAAAGGGTTTGGGTGCACCTCCGCGAACCGCACGAGCCGAGCCCTCGCAAGCGGCCCGAAGGACGCGAGCGGGGAGCTTGCAAGAGGAAGACAAGGGGAGGTCGGGCAAACGCGGCGCGGTGCGCAGACCCGAGCAGCTGATGCGCGCGTCAGAGCCCGGAGCGTTGACGCCGCTCGCTTTCTAAGCACCGACTCCGCTCCATTCCTGGACAAGTCGCTAAGCGGGTGCCTGGCGGAGCCCCTCAGCTCCCGCCCTCCCTCCCTCCTTCCCTCCAGGCGTTTATTTTTTCGTCGCTGTGGCCCAGGGTGGGCGACGGACGGATCCGCGGCCACCCCAGGAAAGCAGCCGGCCGCCTCTAAGGCAAACGGGCATCTCGTGCCTCAGCCTTTCCCCCCCAGGTAGGTACGGGCAGGTTTCTACTCCGCGCTTCCTCGCTTCTTTCCTCTTTCGCCTTCCTCAGATTCTCTTCCCAGCGTAAGCAGGACCTCTCCAGCTTATTCCTCACCACACACGCGCTTGTCCCGGGAGACAGACGACGACCTCTTGGTTGCTAGGCGAGAACGCCAGAGAAGATCTCGGGAAGAACCGACGGGTTGGCGGTGGAAAATGGCACAAGTCCCTCGGGGAGGGGGGAGGGTGCGCATCACCTGAAGCCTAAAAATAACAAGTGACGCGGGAGCCAAGGTCCCGGGCCTTCGCGCGCACCCTTGCGTCGCGGGAGTAAAGCAGGAGGGGGTTGGGGGGTGTTGTAGAGCAGGGTTTCTCAACCTTGACAATTTTAAGGCATGTGGACTTCAACTCCCAGAATTCCACAGCCAGCATTGCTGGCTGTGGAATTCTGGGAGTTGAAGTCCACATGCCTTAAAATTGTCAAGGTTGAGAAACACTGTTGGAGAGCAAATGGCCCTTCCTTGAAGCCCGAGTAGGTCTCCAGCTTCCTTGGAAGCGCTCCGTCCCTGTGATGAAACCCAGATTTGAAAAAACGGAGGAAGGAAAAAAAGTGCAAAGATCATCTCTGCTGTCGGAGGTGTATTTGACCTTGATCTTAACATTGAGAAGGAAAGGAGAAACCAATCCACCCTCGGGAATTGCAACGGGACGGAGCTCAAATCCTGTGCCTCAAGGTCTGCCTTCCTCCCGGTTGGGTGATTTATAGCACAGGTCCAGTCAATTGAGGTGCTTAAATATGGACTGAAATAAGAAATGCACGGGAGAGGGAGGGGGGGATATAAACACAGATTTGGCTTACTTTTTTTTTTAGTGTGCCTTTGTAAAATTATTTGTTGCATCCAGGTCTGAAGCTATGGAAGGAAAAGAGACAGGCGTGTATTTTACGTTCATCCGATGCAGAATAATTTAAGAGGCTGAAAGTTAAAATTCTATGAATTCTAATGAAAACATACTAAGGCCTTCGGAATTCCAGGCCTCAATGTCTTTTCTTTTTAGAAACTGAGTTAAAAATAGAGACTTGTTCTGAATGTTCAATACTATTCTAATATATATATAGGTCACTGCTTTTAGTTCTCCTATAGCAGTGGTGGCGAACCTATGGCGCACGTGCCAGAGGCGGCACTCAGAGCCCTCTCTGTGGGCACGCACGCCGTTGCCCCAGCAGAGTTCGCCAGAGTAGCGAGCACATGGCGTTTGGAAGCGACAGGGCAGGAAGTGAGCGAGCAAGCAGCGTTGGCCCCACGGGGATGCCACGCTCACCCAGTCTGCCATGACCACTGCAGCCACGCCCACCCAATGGGCCACGCCCCCCCCCCACCCTGAGGGCACCACAATGCTGATGCAGTCCTGGCACTTTGCGATAAATAAGTGGGTTTTGGGTTGCAGTTTGGGCACTCGGTCTCTAAAAGGTTCGCCATCACTGTCCTATAGGCTATTGTCATACAACACTGCAGACTTAACTACAATCTAGCCAATTATATGTAAGCGTAATGTGTGGAAATGTAACTTCTGTGATTAGTTTATGATTCTGTTTGTCTTGTGAATCACGTGAACACAAACATTCAGTTGGAATGGTGTACTGCACGTGAAGTCCTATCACATGTTTGTCTGAAATTAATCTGGAAAGCTTCTGTACTTCCTTGCTATTCCCTGTGCAAGATAAGACAGATGGGCAACTAAATACGACTTCAGTATTGATGATGAGGTAGCACTTCACCTGCATTTCAAAATATCAAGCTAGGTTGGGGAAAATATAGTAGGCCATGTAGCATCTATACTTCCATCCTCCAACTATTTATTGTTGCATGCCATACTCCAGTATATGCTGTCTGAGGCAATTGTTTCATTGTGTCTAAACAGAATTGGCTCAGAGCTGGAATCAAATGTTGAAGTGGACTAGTTTTTGTATGATCCGGATGACTTATTTAAATGGTATCTTCTGAAACCCAGGTGTCTTTAGGCTACCAAATGTTCTTTATATATCCCTCCTCTTCCAATGATATATGGACATTTTGGCTTCCATTCCTCCCTGAATGTGTGTAAAATTCTGGTTTCCTTGTGGCTACTCTATTATATATCTTTCACACCAACATTTCCCATTCCTCACGCCATAACATTAGAAATTCTATTTATTATTCATTCCTTGATTTGCCTGGATAGTGAAGACTCATGTATCAAGAATACCAAATGCCTCTTTCTCATTCAGAAAACAATCTTTCCTAACCTAGGAAGAGGGTACTGAGTTTGGAAAGGCTATTTTAAAAAAGCGTAGTCCTGTCCTCTATTTAATGATAAGGGCATTCAGGCTGTGCAGCTCTCTGAACAAATGAATTTCAGAGCAACGTATTACTATAAATTAACACTTTGTGTCCTGATGATTTACATACTTGTATTGCAGATTATAAAGTTAGATAAACTTCCCTCTAATTATTCAGTTAGATCTGTTTTGTTGCATAGTCAAAACATCTTACTAGCCTGAAATCTATTTTAGCTGTTCATAAATACTCTTTTAAAAAGATTTCTCTGTCCAATTTGATGCCCTCAAGGAAATATTAGAGCTTTCATGTGACTGGGTCAGCATATCTTCCAAAAACCCCATTCTTTAATGTGAGAGTCAATATATATACAAGGTCTAAGAATTCTGGGATTGGTTCAGCAATTCACTCAGTGTGCTTGGACTGATCCTGTTTTGATCCCATTTCTAAAATGATCCATGGTGATGGACCACACAGGGTTCTTTGCTGGCAAGAGTGGGATGAGGGTGAGCTAAAAACAGCACAGCACTTTGCTTAGTTAAAAGTGCCCAATGCATTATTAAACATACAGAAGCATTGCTGGGGGCCTGTGGGAATCATCACATAATTCAGCAGAACCATCTCTCCATCTGCCTCTCTCATCTTGTCCTTCCACACAAGTGCCCTTTTTCTTTTTGGTGACTCCATGTCTTGTATCTGCAGCAGAAGATTTTGGCCTTCAGGAATCCTAGATCTCAGGGTAGTGCTAATTTTGGAATATGAGTTGGGGCATATGGAAGAAATTGCTAATCCTGGGAATATTAACACATGCACAATCTTTCTTTTATATAACATAATTTATAAAGTCTGCAGTGGAATTGTCTCTCTTTCAGGACCAGCCGAAATGTTACTAACAGACAAACTTACAAATTCTCCACAGCTCTTCAAGGGCTAGAGGTGAGGGCAAAGGAGAAGGTGTCTTTGTGATAAAGATACAAAATCAATGATGGTGCGAGGTTTTGGATGACCTATATTAAGGATGTAGACTTAGTTGGATTATACCTTCCCATGTAGGTTATACCTTTAGGGAAAATAATATACATTAAATAAGTTAATTGCTTCTATCCAAAAGTATATAATCCTACAATTACAGTATCTAACTCTGTTTTCAGCCTTAAATAAAATTCACAAATTACTTGTTATAGAAGGACAATAAAATACAATGCTAGTTTTTAATATCACAAAGATGGTACTTAATTTTAAATATGAAACAATGTTAGCACAGTTGGGAAGTAATAGCTAATAGATCTAAAGCACTGGTATTTCTAAATTTACTATAATTAATAATAATGATGCTCTTTTCCTGTTAAATGCCCTGATTTTAACACTTAATCCTGGCAACAGTTTTCCATAGAAAGACTCGCATGGTTTTATACATTAGAATGCCAGTTTGTTCTTTGGCTCCAAGTCAAAAGTATCATTTTGTAAATGTAATCATAGCATTTAGTAAGTCATATGATTAGTGGCTTTCGCTGTCTTCATATAACAGGGTCATATTGTTGGTGCTCATGAATGCTTTCTATAATACCAACAAGAAATAAATATAGATTGTGTTAGATGAATTGTCTCACTTATTTTTTTTTAGACCACTGCTGTTCCTGTGGAATTTTCTCCCTTCTCCTTTTAAATGAGAGAGGAAGGAAAGACTTTTATAAAAGCTTCTGAGTGGGGATTGAAAGCATTCAAATATATTTTTCCTATTCATTTAACTCATTGTTTCCCTGCTGAACCTTCATATTTTACATTGTTAAATAGGCATTGGCTGTAGTCAATAAAATAGAGTCGCAGTGGAGTTGTGTAAACTGTGCTACTTTCTATTTTTAGTAGTACAATGATTAATAATAAATGTGCATTATATTTTAGCACGTAAATGAGTACTTTTTAAAATTGTATTTATACTTATAACAAACTTGCAGGATAGGTAATTACTATTAATGTTTTACACAGAGAAGTAGGATTGGGAAATTATGTTCTCAGGGATACCCAGTGAATTAATGACTAAGCAAGGACTTTTCCTCTGATCTTCAGGGTTCTAGATTATCAACAAATTCCCCCAAACTGGTGCCCACCAGATATGCCAAGACTACATCACTCCAGTTCCAAATCAACATCATTGTGAACCATGCTAGCTGGGAATTCTGAAGATGATATTCCCACCATCAGTAAGGGGAAGGATATTATTGTTCCTTCTTTGAAAGTTATTCTGTGAAACTGCTAGTGAAATCAAGGAACTGGGTAGATACTATGCTTTTAAAAATTGCATTAATTAAATACATTATGAGAAAGACCTGTACATCACAACCCATTTAAGCTTGCAAAGCAGACAGATTTAATATATATGGATAATAAAAGTGAGTCCCATATGTCAATCACAATGCATTTTATTAATTACTATTTTTCAGAGAAAATATTACAGTACTTAGGAATATTCCAAGGTCATGTGGCGAACACGTAAAGAAGAGTTTAGAAGAAAACACAACCAATTAGTACATTTAATTAATTTATGTAATAAATTGTTTATAGGGCCTGACTTTTGATACACCCTGTATTTTTATAACTGCATAATTTATTCTAATCTATTTAATGATGCTGAAGAGGCCAAAACACATAATTAAAAAAACATCACTCACTCCTGTGAAACTTGCTCCTGGATATTTGATCAAGGATTGTTTTTAAAGTTATCTTTTTAATCTTAAAGGGCTAGCAAAACCTTTCCTCCACTGACAGCTGAAATGTATTACTATGCCAAATTCCATGCCAATTTCTACTCATGCATTTAAGAACTGCAGGTACTACATTCATTCAATAAATAAAGAGGCTTGTGTATGTTTTCTGTAAAACAGACTTTCACAGGCAATACTCCCTAAAGCATGAACATGTGAATCAAAAGTGCTATACAAACTAGTACACTTTAACGTGCAAAATTAGCTAGAATGATAAGTTTATGATCTCGCCATCTATAAAAGGACTTGATGGCAGTGCTATATGGGTTGTTTTCTTGAACAGCTCTTGCTTATCTAAATCTGATTGTAGATCTCCAACTGGATTGTGCCTGAAATAAATAAATTGGAAAGCAGCCTACTTTTCTTTCACTGTTCAGCTTTGTTTATTATGTCAATACTTTTGTTTTTTTGTTCCACTCCTGGCAGACATGTTAATATTACTGTGGCTGTTTCACAGTCAATAGCACTAGCAAACATTCGCTTAATAATTTTCTCTAACTAGGTGGCTTTAAAATATGTTGAGCTTTATCCCCCACCCCTACCCCAATCTCCAATCAAACAGGACCACGAGCTGTTTTGACTGCAAAACATGTTTGGACTGCAAGTTGAAATCCAGCACAGTGGGAGAGTATAAACTTGATAAAAGCTGTATTAAACATTAAGAGGAATTATCAGCGCAATGATCTCAGAATTACAGACTAGTCCTCAAAGTTGTGTTCCTGCAGCAATTTGAAATGATACTATATGCAAGGATATACAAGTAGGTACAGAGCATATAGAAAGAGGTTCCTTCGTGTATATTTACTCTGCTTGATTGCAGTGGAATTATTCAGAAGAAAATAGCTAGATGCAAATCTACACACAGCATAGATAAACTCATGGGGGAAAGGGGAAAATTAGATTGCCTTAGTCATACTAACAATACCTATTAATTATAATAACATGCTTAGAAGGTCTTGCATTCCAATTTGGATAGAAAAAAATCTTATTCTTGCCAAGAAAAGCTGTCATTTTTATAACACTACTGTAATTTGCATGATGGTATGGGAATAGTTTTATAGAGTTAGGGGAAAATAGATATAAAGGCTTCTAGTGATACTTGAGAAAAGCAATAATCGAAGCTCAGTGGAGGTAAAGTATGCTCAAAGACTGAAGCTAGGAAACACCTGTTGCGAATGGTGATTCCAAGATGCCAATTCCATCTTGTCCCCAATGATTTATGTTTAGTTACTTAAGAACCACCACACTTTGTTCCTGCTGCATGCTCAGTGCGTGCTGAACATACAGTATCATTCTGGGATGAGTCTAATGAGATACTGAAGGTAGCTTTGTTGTGATCCCCTAGCATTATTTTTGCATTGTGTGATTCTGAATAGTGTATTTTCCCCATGGCTACAGGAAAGAGCATATTGTATGCTTTAAGGAGTCACTGAGATTGAAATAATTAAGAATTTGAATGGAGAAGTTATGGCCCCCCCAAGAATGATTTCATTGAAGAGGGAAACAGAGAAATAGGATAATATGGATAAAAATCAGAGTCAGTGATAATTTAAATAATATAATAATTTTGGTATATTGAAAGAGAATTATATGGAGACTAACCCCAAATGATGGTTCCCAGAATGATTGCTATAGTCAGGACTTTTTTTCTCATAGAACGCCCAGAACGAAGTTCCACCACATTTTTTGGATGGAACCTTGTAGAGTAGGCAAGGCAGGTTGTATGACATGTGTGAGTTCTGGCACCTTTTTTTTTTTTTTTTTTTTA
>NW_015386612.1:306317-313882 GCF_001527695.2 Protobothrops mucrosquamatus | reverse complement strand
CCATGAAAGCTTACACAATAATACATTTGTTATTCTCTTAATTGCCACACTACTGTTTATTCTTTTTATTACAGATTATTTTGTTACTGTAGTAATAGCTTTTGCTAGAAGAATCAGTACCAAGGACAGCAACATTCTGATTACAAAACTTTATTGATTAGCATTAGGGTGAAGCTACTATGTTTTTCTTGTCTCAAACTTCAAGTGTCAAATGCATTTTCAATGTGGCTGAAAGAATGGATGTTATTTATTTTACATAGTCGCCAATCTCGTGAATGTGACTGAGTAGCAAACGATTGAATTATAAGAACCTTTCACTCTGCCTATGAAGGACTGGTTCTTAAGACTTTGCCAGTTAAGTTATAGTAGTCTGTGCTGCCACTCAATAAAATATATCACATTTTTTATGGTTTTCATTAGATGGGACAATAACCAACTACTTATATAAATACCAGATATTATCAGATATTTATTATAATGGTAAATTTATTTAACATTTGACAGCCCAACTATAGGAAACAATTTAAGCAACCCTTGCCCTCCAGCTGAGCTCATTAACCAAGGACTCAGCATCTGGATGTAATAAAGAATGCTAAACACTGTACATTTCCTGAATATCAGTACACAAAGAATATGCATTAATAATAAAAATTACCATTCTACTCATAAGTTGTTTTATGTTTTCCTAACTGCTGTATGCATTGAGATGATTCTTGAGATATTCAGACCAAGAGAGATGTAAACCTAAATTTTATAATGACTTTTTCACAGAACCTTGGAATATTTTGAAGAGAGGGTATAAACAACCTCCCAAATATTCAGGGAGAGAACATTTTTTTAAAAGCAGATATCTGCAGGATTGTTTAACTGATTGACAGCAAAAAAGGAAATTTTAAAATGATGTACTCAGATAAACTATGGAGTAAATATGAATGTATGTAATAAGATGAGAAAAAAACATGATATGTTGTTGGGACAATGAACAGGGAAGTGAACATATTCATTCAGAATTTTCAGCAATCAGATCAAAATTCTTGGGATCTCCAAATGCATAGTCTATAACTGTTTCATAGCTTTATGTGAGTTATTCAAAAATATAAGAGTCTATAGAAACAGAAGGGGCAAATAAGTCTAGCACCAATTTTGATTGGTAATATTTGTGAAAACCAGTTCAAATAACAATGACTTCCAGAAGTGAAGTGCCAATGGATTTCTGTGGCCTCACAAGAGAATAGAAATGCTTAGCAATAAAATATTTAGGACTGTTTTGCTTCCTCACCTCATTATTTTGTTCCTTTTAAGAACTCTCATTTTCCCATCCAAGTCCATGCTATTTTAGGCTGCTGGTTGCTAAGATACATTAACAAGTCTTTGAACTTGCTGTATCAGTAGTACCTGGGACTGATATATACAGTCAATTGCAGTAATTTCCCCAAATTAAATTAAAATTGAATGTTTGCACTAGAATTTAATTTGGTAAAAGTTTAGGTTCTCTCAGTGCTTATGTCATTAATTGCAGGGGTGCACAGCCTTTGCTTAGTGCAATGTAATCTTTAAGCCATTCAGTCTTTAAAGCAGAACAACTGAAGAATTAAGGACTCTCCATAGCTATGATATTTATAAACATTAATCCTTGGAATAGATAGAAAACTCTCTCCTCTTTTTTCTGAATGCTGATATTGATTTAAAATATTACACAATATTGATGCTTCCATATCACACACTCAGTAAGAAGAATGTTTTGCCATATGTAGTAGCAGTTTCCCTTTTCTTATTTCACAGGGTTGAGAACAACTGAATAGTCACCTTCCCATCTACAAAGCACAAAAACATATTACAGGGAAAATATTAAATTGGATCATTACTGTCACTGCTATTACAGGTAAATTATTAAAGGAAGATAAATCCACAAGAATAATCCTATTTAAGATTAGCCTAATTGGAATTCCACCATGAAAATCCATCTTTTTGTATGTGCTCAAATAACGTAAGTAACATAAGATTGCCTTTGGGTTTATTAAAGTCAGGAAAATCTTGATTACTAGCTTTACATCCTTAATAATGTGAAAACTTTTATCTAATGGCTAAGTCATTAAAATGAGCAGGACCTATTCTGTAATAAATCAGTCTTGAGCACCTCCATTTACTTTTGGGGCAAGATTTAGATTCAGTTAGCTTACATATATTACTTTCAGTTAGCTTAATATAAACTAGTTTATATACACTAACAATTATGTGTGTGTGTTTATAAACAATATATTGATCATTGATCAAATTATCTTACGAGTTGAATAAGCACTTAATATAATGACAAGCCAATAAACTAAAATTTAGTTTATTTCATCTTTCAGTTTGTCAGAAAGATCTTTGTGCAGCCATACTGGTTTCTTCTTGAATTTCTTGTTTTTCTTTCTCAATGGTATTGTGCTGGTCTGGGCATTTATGATTGCATTTTTCACGGTTTCCCATGCTTCTTGGGTTGTTTTCCCCTTTAGGATTTTCATCCATGGGATCTTTCCTAGATTCTCTATGAGTTTGTTAAAGTCAGCTCTTTTGAAGTTTAAGACACTGGTTGGATTGTTTTCTATTGCTAGTGTTTGCATTATATTAAATTCCAGTATGACGTGGTCACTTTCACCCAAGGTTCTGGCAAGGTCAATTCCCTCTATCACTTCTTCTCTATTTGTAAGGATTAAGTCTAGTATAGTTTTACGTCTAGTTCCCTCCTCCACCTTTTGGGTGACAAAGTTGTTGGCTATTTGGTTAGAAATCTGTTTGATCTCCCACTCACTGCAGAGTTTGTCTCCCAGTTGATATCTGGATAGTTGAAGTCAGTGGTGGGATTCAAATATGTGAACAACCGGTTCTCTGTGTGGATGCCACTTCCGGAAGTCCATTCTGGGCCTTGGCAACACAAAATTAGCTACCAGTGCAAACCGGCTGAATCCCACCACTGGTTGAAGTCTCCTATTACTACTGTGGTATGTTTCCTACATATGTTTGTTAACTGGTTGGCAAAGAGTTCATCTATTTCTTCTGATTGGTTGGGTGGCCTATAATATACACCTATGGCAATGTCACTTTTTTCTCTCTTTTATATTGATCCATATACATTCTGGAGAGATTTTATCTTTGATCACGTGCATTTCTGCAGATATGTAGTGTTCTCTTACATTTAGTGCAACTCCCCCTCCTCTTTTTGTAGACCTGTTTCTTTTGAACAATCTGTATCCATCCATCAGTCCATTCCATTCATGGGTTTCCTCCTACCAGGTTTCTGTTATGCCAACTATGTCATACCTTCCCTCGTGTACTATAACCATCTTCATTTGTATATAAGATGTTAATTTTCTAGTTTAAAATATTTTTAAAAATAATATGTAGAATATCAGGTGGAGCAGAAAACCTTGTTGGGCACCAAAGAAGTTGATGGTGGGCCTACTGACACTCATGGGGACCTATTGGTTATGATTTTGTAGAATAAAGTGAACATTATATTGAGGAACAACCTCAGTTGCTCCAAACTATATGCAAGCAGGAAAGTGCTAGTGAAAACAGCTTTTTAATAATCTCATTTTAAAATATGTTTTCAGGGAAATGAAACTGCATCAGTCTTGAAATAGTTCAGGATCAGGAACTCGGGTGCATACATTGAAAGGTGGGGGACTGCGCCCTGTTTAGTTGGGGAGGGTTTTCTATTGAGAGATGATAGTTCTTCTTGAATGGCAAAGCCAAGTAATCAATGGCTTCGCATGCAATGCCAAACACTTCGCAGATACTATCTGTTGTACAAGTGTCACGGGCAATTTAACAGAAGATTTCTGGCCATTCTAGTTACTCTGATAATGTCAGCAACAAAAAGATAACTTTAATGTTGGCTGCTCTTATGTGAGAACTGCCAAAGCTTGGTCTGCTCTTTACTGCCGCAATATTTTAACCTAAATAGCTTCTGACACATTGTTGGCATTGCATACACTTGGGAAAAAAATGTTAGATTAAAAAACTATTGTAAATCCTCAGATTTTCAGTGATTGGAAAAGGAGACATCAAAATGAATGGTGGCTAGTTATGAAGTTGCTTTATAGCTGAGAGGGGGAACTATGGATCACGTATGACCTTAAACCCTCTTTTTTGTACCCCCCCACCCCACATGTATTGAATTTCAGTAGCAAACCAATAAGAAATTGAAACAACTGTCCAAGGTTTTGTTGGAAATAACGAAAAACAGGTGCATGATCTTCCTTTAGGCTTGAAATGAAATGAAATTTTCATATGCTTTTTGCTTAATATGCCCAAGACAGTGAATGTTCTCAAAAATTAATTAAATACTTGATATTGATATTGGAATAGCCAATTAGCCCAGTATTGGTACCAAGAAAAGCTACTACCTGTCCTCATTGTGCAAATACATTATCATATTGTATATAATGGAATGGCTTCTACCAAAAAACTCTATGTATAAATTCTGTCTCCTGTATCACCTCTCCTGCCCTATCTTTTATGTCCACCAAGAATTGCCAGCATCTTTTCAAGCATTATGGACAAGGAAATTGTTCTTTAAGAATGAAAACTAAGACTGATGGACAATTGATTTTTGTAGCTAATGTCCACATCTGCACTATATGATTAAAGGATGATGAAGCACACATGGGTGGGTCAGCAGTGGAGAAAGTGGTAATACACCCTACCATATTTTAATTTGGTTTCCTTTTTGTATTGTTTTGCAGGTCTCACACAAATGACTCAGATCTGACGTGTTATCCCCAAAGCCAGCACTTGCCCTTTTAAAGTTTTATTCCATCTGGTCTTGGAATAAATCTATAAGTGGCTACACCAGACCATCTCAATGCCTAAAAGCAGCAAAGTAACTCAGCGAGAGCAGAGCAATGAGCCTGTCACAGAATCAGTGGCTGATCTGCTGGCTCTGGAGGAACCTGTGGACTACAGACACAGTGTCTTAAATGTGGCTTCAGAAAACTGGAACAAACAGCAGGTTGGGGAAGAAGCAGAGGATGACAGACCAGCATGGAACAACAAGCTACAGTACATTTTGGCTCAAATAGGCTACTCTGTGGGCCTGGGGAATGTGTGGCGCTTTCCATACTTGTGCCAAAAGAATGGTGGAGGTAAGTGACCAAGAAAGAAGAAACAGTGCTCAACAGAGAAGGCCTCTGATCTGCTTCTCTGCTCTAATGTAGAGGAAAGGAGGCTATTTTGCCTTGATTCACATGTTATATTAACTACATGTGTACGCCCTTCATCCTCCATTATTAGCTGGGCTGACCAGATTTTCTGGTTTGAAAGCCAGGGGTTCTCCACCCTTAGCTAACCCAGAGGGACTCTTCAGTTTTAGAGGAGCATCTTTTCCAACTTTCTCTGTAAAGGCAGGTAAAATTTATAATCCACTATTGAGCGACAATTGTTCCCTTGACTGTATGGTAAAGCACATTACTTTAAGTGTATGCCCAAATAATTTTTTCTTGTATTTAGTTTGTATTTAGTCTGTTTATTGCCCCCCATCATAAACACCCAGAATCACTTTGTAAGGGTGATGGGTGGCATAGAAATGCAATAAATAAATAAATAAATAAATAAATAAATAAATAAATAGATAGATAGATAGATAGATAGATAGATAGATAGATAGATAGATAGATAGATAGAAAGAAAGAAAGAAAGAAAGAAAGAAAGAAAGAAAGAAAGAAAGAAAGAGGGAAAGGAAAGGAAAGGAAGGAAGGAAGGAAGGAAGGAAGGAAGAAAGGAAGAAAGAAAGAAAGAAAGAAAGAAAGAAAGAAAGAAAGAAAGAAAAGAAAGAAAGGAAAGAAAGAAAGAAAGAAAGAAAGAAAGAAAGAAAGAAAGAAAGAAAGAAAGAAAGAAAGAAAGAAAGAAAGAAAGAAAAAGAAATCCACAACTCTGGTTTGGCTCACAATAATAAAACCAATATCTATAAAATTGTAAACCATAATAAAAATAAAAAACAAAAACCTGGCATCTCAGCCATTCCCTTGGGATGCTCCACAACCAGCTTCAGGTATCTTCATATCTGATATCCTTGTAGAATCAAAAGGGCTCATAGACAAATAGAAGCTGTTATCCTAAATCAAACTTTTCATGTGTTAATACAGATTATTTCCCTCGATTATTTTGTAATTCCATCAAGTCTCATGTTTACTTGTTTTGATAAAAAACAGCATGATTATCTTAGAAATATTAAATATTTCTTTATTAAAAACTCTTCTAAACTAGTAATAATTTTAGATAGATTAACCCAGCTGAGCCTTCTATGATTTAGATTTGTCAAGTTAGTTGTGATATACAATATTAATTGTTTAATTTATATTTCAGATATACAATAATTTATGATTTGTCAACTTTTAATTAATGTGTTTTTTATAATGTGATTCTTTTTTATTCTCTCCAACCCACTGGATAGTTGGAAATGAATTGTGGCTCAGGACTCTGAAACTCCAAAACTAGCAGGGAAATTAATTTGGTGGGAGAAGCTAGCAAAAGAAAGATCAAGTTTGAAAATGGGCTGCATCCTATTACTACGATCCATAGATTGTACACAAAGAAAATATGGGTTCTTCCTATATGGGGAAAAATTTAAGAACGCATGCTTAGCACTCTGTTGCTACTTTTTTGGGGGGATGTCCCCCTAATATTGTATGATTATTATTGTATGTCTGAGAGCAAAAAAAGATTAATTTTCCAGCAGAGGAGCAGAAAGAAAAAAATGATGATTGCTTATATTTTCATGCTACACTTCACCAGAAATAGAAAGATGAACATTACTTTCAATTTTGTCATTTTTCCTTTGTTTTGGTGTATTTTACAGTCTAGTTAAGGCTAGTGGGTTAACAAGCATTAAATAAACAGGCACCCACCAGAATCCCCAAAGATGTCACACACATCATGCTACCCCACAAATTACACAAGTTTATTATATCATTATACAAAGGTCATATAAATACATCATTTGTGTAGTGTATCAAGACATGTGTGATGTCACATGCTTTTTTTCCAAGGGAGGTGTCCCTGGTGCCCTAAAAGTTGGGTTGGGCATTTTATAGTTGGATAACATCAAATATGGACAAGCTACAAATGTGTTTAGTAAAGACAAAATTGAATGGTGGAAGCACCATCAAAATCATCAATAACTGGGCCATACTTGTGATACACTAAACTGTAGAATTATTAATGGGACACAAGCTAAACTGGACAGCTTGGATTAAAAAAAACCCAAGAAAACTGATGACTATTCCATATACATTACATCCCTGTGATGATGTTGATAGATTATACTTGTCCTGCAGAATTAGAAGCAGAGATTTATTTCAAGTCAAACAACAAGAAGAAAAGTGTTGGGGCAGAGGTCGGCCCCAAGGCCCCTAACTTGTGGGGTGCCACAAGGGTCGGTCCTCTCCCCCTTACTGTTCAATATTTATGTGAAGCCGCTGGGGGAGATCATCCGTGGCTTTGGGGTGGATTTCCATCAGTACGCTGATGATACTCAGCTGTACATTTCCACCCCAGGCCACCCCAATGATGCCCTTGACGTGATG
>NW_015386612.1:299686-305965 GCF_001527695.2 Protobothrops mucrosquamatus | reverse complement strand
GCAGGACTGGCCTAGGGGTATTTTAAATTGGTTTTAACTAAATTTTAGTAGAAGCGGCCTATTCAAATATTTATTTTTAATCATTTTCTTAAATTTTGTATTTTGTATTGTATTAAGTTGTTTTTAAACTGGCTGTAAGCCGCCCTGAGTCCTCCGGGAGAAGGGCGGGGTATAAATATAATAAAATTCAAAATTCAAATTCAAATTCAAATTGGCTGATTATGTAAAAGACAGTCAAGAACAAGCATTGATGCAAGTTCAAAACTGGAACTTGCCTAATGTACAGGAAACTAAAAGTGACTTTCACAATAATGTAATAAAAATATGAACAGAACACTATGAAGGAAAAGCATTACATGGTCAATTTCTACAAAAGATTGAGGGGAAAGTGGATAAAAATAAAATCTAACAATGACTTACAACTGAAACATTTTTTAAAAAATAAACTGAAGGCTTGTTTGTTAGGGGCACATTGGATGCCATACCCCAAAATCTTGGACAGTATTTAGAAAATCTGTGCATTGACAAAATTTTCATCAATTGTAAAAGCTCACACTGCTTGGATCATCATATATACTAACTATGCCAATACCTTATGACATCCTAGGTTCTTGGATAGAATTCAGTGTGTATGAAGGCCAACACCAGCTAAAGAACTGGCAGCTGTGACTTCTCATTATTGTGAACAGGTTCTTGAGAAGTACTTGATAGGAGGATAAAAATGCCAAACCCAGTCTAAATATCTGGCTGACTGGGAAACCAACCAGCCGGATATCGTACCAATAGTAATAGATGCCTTGGATCCAATCCCAAAACATCTGGGGAACCATTTGTCATCTGCATTGACAAATTCACCATCAATCAATTACAAAAGGCAATTCAACTTGGAACAGCTTACATCCCACAATGATACCTTTAACAACTTCAAACAACAACATCTGCCTATCCCAGATTCTTTGGAAGGACTCAATAGGTGGCTAAAATATCAAATCCAGACTAAATATCTGGCTATGTGACCAATTATAATCATTATTAAATTTATATGCCCCCCCCACTCCCAACAACTCTGGGAAGTTTACAATTGATAAAAAAGTTAAAAATGAGAAACAATAAAAAAAAACCTTACAAAAACAGCACCAGAAAAAAAATGATGGCAAAGAAAACAAACTTGGAGGGTAACAAAAAGGAAGAAAGGGGCATTGGTTGCATTGCTAGTGGCATGGGCAAAGAGCCAGGTCTTTAGGGCTTCTCAAAATGCTAATACAGTGAGAATCATTTGAATTGGGTTTGTGTGTGTGACTTCATTTCTTTGAATTGTAACCTTCCTTTCTTCTCTGGTTGAATACCCAGAGTGGTTAGTATTATAATTAACATGATTAACACATATTAATGCATCACCCTGGAGATGGTTGATGGACCAATAGCAGATTCTACTACCCTCCTCCCGACTCATCGTACAGCTTCCTACCCCATCTTCTAGTCATAATTTGTAATTTGCATCTTTTATATTGCAGATATATGCATCTATATGGCTTTATTGCGGTGACTATTGTAAGCTTCCCATAGTCACCTTGTGTGAGATGGCAACAAACACATCAAATAAATAAATAAATAAATAAATAACATACATGCATGCATACATACATACATACATACATACATACTGTACATACATATTAGATTAGCCATATGCACCAATATTTTTTTAAAAGAACCTTGTAAATTCACAGATCTCCTAAAAATTGGGTGGTTGGGGGGAGTGGTTCAAACATATGAACTATAAGCTGCCCAGAGTCATTTGGCTGAAATGGGCAGCTATATAAGTTGGATAAACAAACAAACAAACAAATAACTCTAGAGCAAATGCATTTTGTTAGCTGGAGAGTAATGTAGGACAAAATTCACTTTATCAAAAAAATGTTGGTGCATTATATTTTGCAATTTACATTATAAAAATAATGTTATTTTTGTAATTAACACATTTAATTTTGGCAGACAGTGTCATCTTTTTTCTGCTAAAACATTCAAATTGTTTTCATGCATAATCCAATATACATATGCTGCATAGAGAGAACAGTTTTCTGCTGAAAGTATGTGGCTCTGGGCCAGGTTTTTTTATTTTTTAAGAACACTGTGTACTCAGGAGCTGACAAAATGATGCTGTATTGGTTGGACATTTCAATGAAATAAAGCACCTCAGTTGTTCAGCTGAATGTGCAAGCCAAGTTTATATCTGCTAGTTGTAGCTGCTGATCCTCTACCTCTTTGGTATGTACTTTGGTTCTTGCATCTGAATCTAGAGTTTATCAGCTTGCTGATTTCTTAGAATTTCTTTGAAATTCTGACCATCTTAGCATATTGGGCCGCCGGAATGTTCTTGAATAGAGAATTCCTGTTTGTTGGGAAATTATTCCTGCCATTTATATCTTTTTTTTCCATCATGGACTTGAAGAAGATAGATATAGGGTAGTTTGCCATCTGGTCCCTGAGCACGTTCAGAGTCTTCATTAGGTTACTGTGTTATGTGTATTTGAAACTTTATGAAATCTACTCCCCAGGTGAGTTCACCTGGCATCTTCCTTATTAACCTTTAAACTCAGATACAGAGTTCTTTTTTAACATCAGATTTTTTAAATGAACGATTATGTTGTGTTTGTATGCTGAAAAATATCTGCAGTTTCCTTTCCTTTTTAAAAATTTGCACTCAATCACCTGCACTTCTGATGCTCATTTTATTCTTTTGGATTGCAGTCCAGCTAGACCACGCTTCACTGATAACAGAAGATGCATGGAATTATATTGTTAGTTTGCTGTGAATCATTTGTTTCTGGTTCTATTTTCAAGCATTTTGATTTTAAACCATATTTATTACTAAGATTTCCTTTAATATTTAAAAGCTGAGAGTCCGGTCTCTACATAAATAATACAAAGTGCAAACATACCTGTCCTTATCTGAGAACACTTTTATTGATTATCTATTATATAAATAAAAATGTAAATGTTTGTTTGTTCAAAATCTTAAATCTCCGAAAGTTCTTCACCGATTGCTTTGAAATTTTGACACAACATTGCATTTGAATATGCACATGTTTTTATATACAGTACCTACTATTATATAGATGTCACACCTGTGACAGGTAAAAACATGCTTTTTTTAAAAAACAGCGCCATCTGTTGGACGTAAAAGCAACACACTTCTTTTCCATTTAACCAGACTGAGCCACAGCAACGTGTGGCCGGGTACAGCTATACCTCAATAAAATTGTACTACCATTGTCTTGAATGTTGTGCTTCAGCCTTTTGTACTGAATATCAGCCCATCCGAAAGCTTCATCTGTAAAATCATTTTTAAAATACGTTTATGCAGATGTTCTCAGCCTATATGGGTCTCTGGTTATGTGCAGTCCTAAGCAACCACTTGTGAAGCTTACCTTGGCCACAGCCTTTCCTCACTGTTGTCCACATTTCTAGTTGTCTACTCACTGGTGGACCACCAGAGAGTGCTGTTGTATTAACAAGAAACCTTGCCACACACAGTATCTGTTTTCCAAGCACAGTTTTGGGAAAGAGGATTTATATATTTTATATATATGTGCACACCTGCATAGCAATTTGACTGACCTTTTCATTCAGTATTGATCAAAGTATGAAGCAGCTTAGCAATGAATGGTGATTTTATTGCTGTAGGGAATTTTATGGAGATTCATTTAAGATAGCTATGTAAAGGTTTATGCATTAAAGGTATTTCAGAGTTATATTGTTTTCCTGTCACCATGGGGGAAAACATACTGTTATTTGTTGGGTCAGTGGGACTTTTGATCAGAGCTTTCACAGGTGTGAGAAAAATTTGGGGTGGGGGTGGGTTAGCTTCCTCACAGCTGTGGCAAGCATTGTCCCAATAGTGTTTGTGTGGATGCCTTATTTATTTTCCCCCCAAACTACTTATCTGGCTATTCTGAATGTGAGGGAGGTTTTTAAATCCTGCTGATGCTGAATGTGCTTGGAATATTAATAGGAAGCTCATTTTATGTTAGTGGGCAACTTCCAGCATTCATATTTTTAGACTTTCTGATCAGCTATTTATATCTCTCAATCTATCCAGTTGATTCCTTTCTGTCCATTTAACCTAAGAATTATAGTGCTGCTATTTTAAGAATCTTTTATGGAGAAGTTTCATCTAGCATTTCCAGGAATTGTTCTTTTTCAGCACAGAGCTGCTGTGGGAACAATAAATGCAAAAGGCAGCATATGATTATGGTAGATGTGAGATTGATGAGGACATTGATTGGCTCAGATAGACTGCTGAGCAATATTTTGCTTAACCATTATTTATTAAATAAATCACATCTGGCTGGGCTCACACTACATGCTGAGCTAGAAAATATGTTAAAATGTACATTGTGCTGAATCAGAACCAGACAAGACATATTATTATTATTATTATTATTATTATTATTATTATTATTATTATTATTATTATTATTATTATTATTATTATTATTGATGATGATGATGATGATGATGATGATGATGATGATGATGATGATGATTTTGATGTTGGAAAGGACTTTGGAGGTCATCTAGTCCAACCCCCTGCTCAGGCAATTTCAGAAAAATGGCTGTCCAGTCTCTTCTTAAAAACTTCCAGTGTTGAATGTCTGTCTGAAAATGAAATGGAAGATAACCTTACAAACACGCATGTACATTTATTGTAAAAAGCTTACTCATCCATCCACCCATCAATTTATATGCTGCTGAAATCACTGCAGATCTTGAGTGGTTTATGTATCCAATATCTATTTCTAACATTAAAAACTCATCTGACAAAAATTAAAAAACGAAACTAATTAAATGTAAAAATAATAATTAAAATTAATTAATTAAAAAGAAAACAAAAAACAAATAAACTCAAAGGATTGATTCGATAGACCACTAGGTCTTTTTTAGCCATCAGTTTCTATGTTTGTAAAAATTCCTGCTAATATACAAAGCTTATTTAATGTTCCCATGTTTCTATTCTATCTAGTGCAACTTCTGAAACTAACACCATCTGCAAATGCCCTTAACTATTAACTTAACAAATAACATTAACTCCCATAAGTCTCTGATCTTATGTCTCTATTTAGTACCTCAAGAACCAAAATAGACAAAAGTGGAAACAGTGGACATCCTTGTGTTATCCTTTTTGAATCTCACAAAGTTTTGTTAGTTCTCTGTTAACAATTATTTGTGGTTTCTGAAAAGTATAACTAGATCTCACCCATTTAATAAAATTATCTCCAAGGTTCATATGTTCCAGAATTCTAAACAAAAAATTCCAATTCAAATTGTTAAAGGCCTTCTTTGAATCTATGAATATCAATGCAGCTTGTTTTCATTATATTGCTCCAAGTATTCCAGAATATTCAAAACATTTCTAATATTATCTCATTGTTGTCTTTTAGGTAAAAACCCATATCGGTCTTCATTAACAAACTCCTATAAAGTTATTTTAAACCTTTCAGCCAAAATTATGGCAAACCATTTGTAATCTTCTTCAATAAAGATATTGGCCAATAGTTTCTTGTTCAAATCAAATCTTGTCCCTCTTAAGGCATTAATGTTATATTTTCTGCAATAAATCTGGTAAAATGCCCTTATCTGTAAGTTTTTCTTGTGAACTCCTGCATCCTTCTCCCAACTTTATTTGTAGTTGCCTTGATAAAAAAATGAAAGTGTGTCAATTACTATGGTGAAAGTAAAAGGCAGCCTTCTCCTTTTTTCTGTTTTGCTTCTATCTTTAACACTTTAGTCCCAATGATCTCTCTAGAGTTACAGTCCCACAACGTAGCTCATATTATCCTTTTCTTCTTGTTTTGTAAAATCCTCTAACTACTACTGTCCTTAAAAATAAACAATCAACATTCCCAGAAAGGTATGATCTAATTAACTTTATTATTTTCAAAGGCACTTTTGTCAGAAAAAAAAACTGTCCGCTTTGTCCATTTGAAACTTTCTTAGATCACAATTTTCTTAAACTGTTTACTTTTAAATTGAAATGCTTTAAAATAGCATCTACCCCCCCACACCCCACACCAACGCAGTGCTGGGCTGCATTAACAGAGGGATAGAATCAAGATCACGTGAAGTATTAATACCACTTTACAATGCCTTGGTAAGGCCACACTTGGAATACTGCATCCAGTTTTGGTCACCACGATGTAAAAAAGATGTTGAGACTCTAGAAAGAGTACAGAGAAGAGCAACAAAGATGATTAGGGGACTGGAGGCTAAAACATA